>NC_027751.1:52129583-52134802 GCF_000695525.1 Brassica oleracea var. oleracea
GTTATTTTCAAATAATGGATGTAATTTACATTATACTATCATTTAACAAGTATTAGATACGTTTTGATATATCATTATTTTCTATTTCTAGAAAAAAATAAATTGTAAAACATCAATATCATCTAGGTTAAGTATACTAACATCATAAATTCAAACATCACAAAAAATATTTACATAAACATTATAATACAATAATTTAATCAAAAAATATTTACATAAACATTATAATACAGTAATTTAATCAAAAAATATTTACATAAACTTTTTACGGATTGATCGATTGTTGAACATGTGGTCGATCCGAAAATACTGTGCAGTTTAATTAAATATCTAAAACATTTATTCCAACACTCAACAAATAGTTTTGCTAAATGTGATAACTGGATAGCCAACAAAATTACAAAAAAAATATTTAAATAGTAAAAATATGTTAATTTAACGTGTTAAAATTTAAAAATAAATTTTAATTATGACATGCATCTTAACATTTATATAAATATATATCATAACCTAAATATAAATAATTTAACAAGTTAAATTAGAAAAAAATAAAAATCCCGGGTATAGTCTGGATTAATCTCTAGTAAACAACTAACGATTTTCTTTAAACGACGCACAATTACCAAACCAAATCTCAACTACAAATACCCCTATAACTACACCTTCTCAGACACTCCACCGCCAAAACAACATGCGGCCACATAATGACAATAGACTGTAGCCCAAATACAGCAACACTCACCACAGTTTGCAAACGGCAATGCGTACACGTCCACATATATCCAAAACAAAATATTTCCCAGCCCCCACAAACCATTTATGCATACCAACATGTAATAAATAACATACGAAATTAACCATACATAACCACACCATCTATAGCGACAACAAGTAACCAATTTACATAACCGCGCCCGTAGCAGGAAAATACTACTAGTTTTCAAATGAAATAAAATCTTTTAGCTGCAACATACTTCAAATCAACACTCCTTTGTGGTCCCAATCCAAACACACTCATCACTTGTGCTAAAACAAACTTCCAATCGTTTTATTTTATCATGAAATAAAATAAAGATAATATCTACTGCAACACCTAAGTTTATTATTTTATAATCTATGATTTGTATTTATTGTTTCAGTGGTTATGCTTAAAATGTGACATTGATCAAACCCGGGTTAGATGCCCGCTATGGGAGTAATTATTTATTTTTATTATTTTCATTTTGTAACAGAAAGGGATAAAACGATGTCGTTTTTTAATTTTGCATTTTAAAATCATATAATATCATGTCGACATAGTATTTTTAATCCGTGTTCGAAAACGCGGGTAACGCGTCCGACTAGGTGCCGGCGAGTCGCTCACCATAGTCAGCGAGCAAATCAGAGATAGGTGTATAATTTTTCTTTTTTAAGTTTTGAATGTGTAAAACTGATGTTTTATGGCAAATTTATCTATTTGAGACACAACTAACACGAAATCATACAACAATTTGATGTTTTGCAAATTAGCTGATGGCTGCTATGGAAATAGCTTTCCAGAGTCCAAACCCTAAAAAAAATCTGGGGAAAATGAAAACATTATGATTATGCCACTGATTAAAAAAATTAAATAAAAAAACGCAAAATGCGCTTAGGTTGGGTTGAACCCAACAACGGGGAACAAATTCAACATCTCTTACCACTAGGCCATTGGAAATTAATGCTAACCGTTCAAAATAATAGTATCTATTACAGAAAGTATCCTAAAAACTAAAAATAGTACCAAAAATTAATCTCCGCTTAATCTCCGAGTTTTTGCTAATTCGCTAGGTCTAAACCAACCGCCCGACTACCGCCTAGCGTAGTTTTGAACATTGGTTTTAATAGATAGTCAACTCATATAATTTCTGTCAATATATTTTAGCATATGTGATGAGTGTATGATTAGATCGGAACTACGAAACATTGTTGTAATAAGAATTGTCCGTTTTTCCCTCCAACACATATCAAAGTTGGGGTGTTTCGTTTCAAAAATAGAAAGAATATGATATTTTAATATTATATTTTTTTCAGCAAAAATAAATAAATATATAGATACATATAATATTAAAATATCGTATTCTTTCTATTTCTATAATATTAAAATATAAAATTATATCTATGCAACATCATTTCTGAAATTGAATTGATTTGGGGCAGGGGGCCCATAGAACTAAATAAACATATTTAAACGGCAAAGAGTATCGAAGGATAAGAACAATCGCCGACCATGAGGGCGAACCTGAGATCTTTGGTCGCGAAGGTAGATCTCGAGAATCAAACCGCTTGCGATGTTCTGTTTTGTCTTTGTTTGTGCGCGATCTATCTGATTTTCGACCAACGTTATGTTCACAGGCTTACCGCGTTCGTCAAGGCCGTACTTTCTCTTCCTCTTCTTCCTCTGCTACCAATCCTATCGACAACAAAGGTTAGCCACTTTCTCTCGTTTCCCCTGATGAAATATATCAAAATCTCGAGTCTCTATTTTTATTTTGATATCTGCAATTGTTCTTCCAGGAAAAAGATCGGTCATCAACACAGTCAATAATTTTAGTAATATGGTCGCCTGCTTTGCTGCTGGATATGTGTTTAAATTTGGTTGGGGTAATAAAAATTGAATTTATTTTGTTATTTTCCTAGTGATAGAGATAAGAGAAAAAGACAACATGTTCATTTTACATATTTCTCAGAAGCGTCGGCCTTATACAAATCCAAGCGAAAGTCGGATAAGTTGTGGGAAGAATATAGACGCGAGTTAGAACGTTATCATGAGGAAAGGGTATGAATCTCTCTCTCTCTCTTTGCTCTTTTTAGTTTGGCTTTTGAAGGTTAAAAACTAACTCCTATATGTGTGCTTTTATTATTATTTCGTGCATTCAGAAGGCAGAACCGTAGCCTGCGTGGATTATCCGAGGAATGACATGTTCGTGTCTAATACGTTTGTTGTGTATGTTGCAATGCTGTGAACTGAATTATCTATGGTTGTAATGTCGGATTTATACTTGTTTGGTCGGCTTTATATCAACTGGCCTCGGACTTCTCACCATTTCTTGGTGTTAATGATTTCCCCCTATCCATCGTATATCTTTGTTTCCCACTTGATCGTGGTGGCTTTGTTATCATGTGTTTTGAACTTTTACTCCATTGTTTGAATGGAGAGGAAAGCTATCTAGAATAAATCATGCTTATTGTTATACTTGTTTTCGCATGCAATTTTTATACATATATCTCAGGAATTCTACTAAAGAATTTTTGTTCGCTTCATTTTTTCCTATGGAATTTTCTTTTTTTGTATCTCGTGTTTATTACCACCAACACACGCAATTACCCTTTAGCTTCTTATTACATTAGTGTACATAGTATGCGTTTTACTTTGGTCTAAGCCATAGTGGATAAAGTTGGTCGTTGACATTTGGTCATTCTTGCTCCACATTCATGTTTCTGATTATTAAGAAAATGTAACAAAGATTAAATACAAATTTGTTTTATAGTTATGTAACTAGGATAAGATCTGTACCTTGCGCAGGGTGAGTTCATTTGTATATATTTGATCATTTTATTTGTATATATAAAACATTTTTTGTTGTTATTATATAATTTCTTTCCGATGGATCGGATCAATTTTTATTAAAAATAATGGAATAAAACTATAATTAATACATCATGGGTTGATCGGATTGGATATTAGACAAATTATGACATAAAAATTTTATTTTTTCAATCGAACACATTCTTGAAAAAAAGTGAACAATAGTATTGTTTTCACAGTTTAATTATTTTGACTTTTATCTTTCATATGGTTTTGAAAGCTTTCAAATGAACCATCGAATTGATACATGTCATTTTAATGTTTTGAGTCGTATACTTAAGGAAAACATACATTTTTGTAATTTAAAGTCATTTTAAAAAATTTAAAACATAACATATAAGAAAAAATCTAACATATAAGAAAAATATAACATATAAGGTATCCTCATTTTTGTATTTTAAAGTCGTTTTTAAAAACAAATATAACATATAAGGTTTCCTCATTTTTGTAATTTAAAATCATTTTAAAAAATTCAAAATATAACATATAAGAAAAAATCTAATTTTTTATTATATGGTTAATGTTATTGTTTAATTTTTTTAATAATACAAAATTAAACAAAATGAAGAAGGATGCATAAATTGTTATCAAATCTTTATTATTCATAATCATTAATTGTCATATATATGTAAATAATATTAGGTAATTTCGTAGCTTTTATTTAGGAAAAGAACACACTTCTTATATTTTAGGTTAATATAATGTTCTCTAGTAGACATTAAACAAATTATGACATAAAAAACTTATTTTTTCCTTCGAACACATTCTTGAAAAAGTAAACAGTATTGTTTTCACAGTTGAATTATTTTGACTTTTATCTTCATAGTTGAAAGCTTTCAAATCAACCATCGAACTGATACATGTCATTTTAATGTTTTTAGTCGTATACATAAGGAAAACTTACATTTTTTGTAATTTAAAGTCGTTTTAAAAAATTCAAAATATAAAATAGAAGAAAAAATCTAACATATAAGAAAAATATAACATATAAGGTGTCCTCATTTTTGTATTTATAAGTCGTTTTTAAAAAAATATAACATATCAGGTTTCCTCATTTTTGTAATTTACAGTTATTTTAAAAAATTCAAAATATAACATATAAGAAAATATCTAAACTTTTTTATTATATGATTAATGTGATTGTTTATTTTTTTAAAAAAAATATAAAATTAAACAAAAATGAAGAATGATGCAAAAATTGTTATCAAATCTTTATTATTCATAATCATTAATTGTCATATATATGTAATCATATTAGGTAATTCTGTAACTTTTATTTAAGGAAAGAATACACACTTCTTATATTTTAGGTTAATATAATGTTCTCTAGTAGACATTAAACAAATTATGACATAAAAACCTTATTTTTTCCTTCGAACACATTCTTGAAAAAGTAAACAGTATTGTTTTCACAGTTGAATTATTTTGACTTTTATCTTCATAGTTGAAAGCTTTCAAATCAACCATCGAACTGATACATGTCATTTTAATGTTTTTAGTCGTATACATAAGGAAAACTTACATTTTTTGTAATTTAAAGTCGTTTTAAAAAATTCAAAATATAAAATAGAAGAAAAAATCTAACATATAAGAAAAATATAACATATAAGGT
>NC_027751.1:52135696-52139729 GCF_000695525.1 Brassica oleracea var. oleracea
AAAAAATTCAAAATATAACATATAAGAAAAAATCTAATTTTTTATTATATGGTTAATGTGATTGTTTAATTTTTTTTAATAATATAAATTTAAACAAAAATGAAGAAGGATGCAAAAATTGTTATCAAATCTTTATTATTCATAATCATTAATTGTCATATATATATGTAAATCATATTAGGTAATTCCGTAGCTTTTATTTAAGGAAAGAATACACACTTCCTATATTTTAGGTTAATATAATGTTCTCTAGTGTTATATAATTATGAAATAATGTGACACCATTAGATTAAACTATATTTTATATTAGATGCTCTAGAATTCTTTGAAATGGACTTTAGAAAGCATTTAGAGTGCCACCTAGGATTTGAGGTTTTTTTTAATTAATACAAAATTAAGGTTCTAATTTTTCAAATGCTTCTCAATTAATATATAGGGGATTAATCATTCTTGTTATAAAAGAATGCATCTCTCTTTCTGTAAGTTTAAACCAACCAACTTCTTAAAATAAAACTGGTACAAAGAGATGCTACCTAATATATTTTGTTCATAACATGTCTTTGTAGTAATTGAGGTTCGAGGGTGATTTTTAGGCGATTTCCGGTGTACTGCCTTTTTGGGTATTTCTTGCCTTTTTTAAATATTTTTTCCTCATTGTGAGTGGGTTTCATTTACCGGCAGCAGCTACGTTTTTTCTTTTTTTCTCTTTTTCTTTTGGAGTATTAATTTCCCCTTAATCACAGCTCTCTGGTTTCCTATCTCACAAGGCAAACTTCTCAAATTAATTTGGCCTTTTCTTTTCGTGAAATTTTCATTTCCTTTTTACCTTTCCTTGATATCTAGTTTCCTTTTAGCATGATTTCTCTAAAGATCATGACTGAATATTGTGAGGTTAAAGGCAACTTTGCGTCAATTACGTTTGACCTACTTCCTACCACCTCGCAGTCTCAGATTGTAGTAGTCGCCGGAAGCTATAGTGATCGTGATAATATGGCTGATTTACTTTAGAAAGCTATCCAAGCTATGTCGCTTGACGAGGAGGAGCCTCTTACCCTCCCCGATGACCCAAAATTCAGAGTCTTCGATAAAAACGAAACGAGTCTTCTAGGCCGTCTTTTGAATCCGGATTGTCAATCCATGGAAAGGATGATCGAGTACATGCCAACGGCTTGGAGGGTGTATGGTCGGGTTCGGGGTATTGCTCTCTCTCGAGATAGGTTCCAGTTTGTGTTTCAAAGAGAAGAGGACTTACAGACGGTCTTGAAGGATAGGCCGTGGTCTTATAATCACTGGGCCATGGTCTTAGAAAGATGGACTGCCAACCCCCCGGAGGACTTCCTTCAGTCCATGATGATCTGGATACGTATCAGGCACATCCCGGTGAATTTTTTCACCTCTGAGACCATGTATAAGCTCGCCTCAGAAGTTGGAATGGTGGAAGAAATTGCTTATGACCCAAAAATCTCACATACGAAGGACTACATAAGAGCGTTGGTGATATTCAATACAAACAACCCAGCAAAAGCCTCTCGCAAACTCACTGTTGAAGGAGGAACGGTGTCTATTGAATTCGAGTATGAGAAGATCCATAAGCGTTGTTTCCATTGTCTCTGTTTGACTCACGAGAAAATGAGATGCCCTCTGCTCAAGAGAGGAGTTTACAAAGCTCCCAAGTCTTCGGATGTTCCTCGTGTGAACCAGGGAGGTCCGATCATTAATGAACCACCTGCTAGTCCTCCAGGGTTTCCATTGATGTTTCCAGAGCAGTCGGCTGCGGACCGCAAAATGGCAATGCTATACATTTCTCACTCTGACCCTACTGAACGCCTAGCTCGTATTGAACGTGTTAAACAAGGTATCTCAGAGAATATGGCGGCCTCATCTGTCCATTTGACACGCATCACTAAGGAGTTTGATAAAGGAAAAGGGCATGTCTTCTCTTACACTGAACTTCTAGAATCACAACAGTGTGGGAACTCATCCCAGGGTGTGGCTCCCCTCCAGATCAGAGACAAGAGTGACGAGGATACAGAATCTTCGGCGTCTAAATTCTCAACTCGTTCCGCACCGATAGTTCCTTCGGGTTTTCAGCTTGGCCCTTCTTTGGAGGGGCGAGTCACCGGGAACTTAGGGGCGAACAAGGCACAAAGAAGACGTCCTCCGTCATGGAAGAGGAGAGCTGCAAGCGGTTCCTTGAAATCACCTGTTTCTACATCTACACCACAGAACACGGAGCTGGCTCAGAGCTCGAAACAGAAGGCAGGCTTCCTTACCGTTTCATCAGAGAACAAAAACCAAAAAATGGACGAGTTTCATGCAAAATTTTTGAAATAAAACAGATAACCTCGAACGTAAGGGCAGATAAATGTGAACTTTGTGAATTAAAAAGCATCGCTCCAACGCATATCAAAGTTGTGACTTGTGTGTGTATTTGTTTTAGAAATAGATACAATATTAAATTATAATATTATATCTATGCAACATCATATCTGAAATTGAGTTGATTTGGGCCAGGGGCAGGGCCCATAGAACTAAATAAACATATTTAAACGGCAAGAGTATCGAACAATTGTCGAAACCTTAATTGCCGACCATGAGGGCGAACCTGAGATCTTTGGTCGCGAAGGTAGATCTCGAGAATCAAACCGCTTGCGATGTTCTGTTTTTTTCTTTGTTCGTGCGCGATCTATCTGATTTTCGACCAACGTTATGTTCACAGGCTTACCGCGTTCGTCAAGGCCGTACTTTCTCCTCCTCTTCTTCCTCCGCTACCAATCCCATCGACAACAAAGGTTGCCCACTTGATGAATTGGGTGTTGTATTTGGAGGCAAGACCTAAGTTTTTTTTGCATTATGATTGTAGGGGATATTTCTATTTACGAGTACCTCTTCAGTCGAGGTCTGGTATTGCATTATGATTTTTTTCCTCTCACGCATACACGAAGTTACTTGCAATTATCACATATAATCCATAAAACGGTGAATTAAAATAAGAAGACAAGATCGGTTGCTCTGATTCCAAATCAGAACACGCCAAGTGAAAACTTGACCTGTTCTCGCGGCCAATGTCTGAGTCCAGAAATTCCAACATCGTTTGGTTATAGCTGGAAAAACCTGAATCGTTTGGGTTGTCCTGAAGCTACAAAACGACAAATGGAAGGCAAATCAAGGCATGCAAACATCTCCATTACATAGCAAAGGTTTCTGAGTTTCTTTTAAGGTCGACCTTGAAAACATAGCAATCAATTCTAAGTTTAGTCTCTTACCTATATTTTCTTTTTCAAGAATGCCATGCATGTCCATTTAACCACTTTTTTCTTATAAAATCATGCAACTTTCCTTGTGTCCTGATAATATCTAAAGATGTACAGAGAGATGAGCAACAAGCGAAGAGGCATGCATTAAAATCAAACCGCTTGCGATGTTTTTTTTTTTTTTTGACATCAATAAGCTGAGAATTTATACATGAACTATATATTATATATACATTTGTTCTTTACCAAAGTTTAGAAATTAATGGAATGTAATGAAAGGCTAGGCTCAAGTTAAAAAGTATATTATATTCATGCATGGAAGGCACACCAGCTTCATCAGCAAACTCTAAAAACCATATATGTGATGAACTTACAAACTTCACACTGATGACAATACCATTCATTACCTTAATAATTTTATTTTCAAATCTTCTTTAAAATGATTCTCTCTTTTAATAAGATAGATAGATGCAACAGCATTTGTAAATTGTGTTGCTTTGGGCCAGGGCCCATAGAACTACATTAACATATTTAAAAGGCGAGAGTAACGAAACCTTGCGTAAGAAGATAAGTGGAAACCTAATTGCCGACCATGAGTGATGTCTCGAGTTTTAACCCGATTATCTAACTGCAAGTGCACAGTAAAGTACGCAGTAGTAATACGGGATCGAATCCACAGGGACCGATGATCACACGTAGAGTTGCAGACAAGTTAATAGCTACAGCGAATCAAAATATATTTTTGATGGTTTTTATTTAATTTTCTCTAGTGTCACAAA
>NC_027751.1:52141856-52153852 GCF_000695525.1 Brassica oleracea var. oleracea
TTTGTGACACTAGAGAAAATTAAATAAAAACCATCAAAAATATATTTTGATTCGCTGTAGCTATTAACTTGTCTGCAACTCTACGTGTGATCATCGGTCCCTGTGGATTCGATCCCGTATTACTACTGCGTACTTTACTGTGCACTTGCAGTTAGATAATCGGGTTAAAACTCGAGACATCACTCATGGTCGGCAATTAGGTTTCCACTTATCTTCTTACGCAAGGTTTCGTTACTCTCGCCTTTTAAATATGTTAATGTAGTTCTATGGGCCCTGGCCCAAAGCAACACAATTTACAAATGCTGTTGCATCTATCTATCTTATTAAAAGAGAGAATCATTTTAAAGAAGATTTGAAAATAAAATTATTAAGGTAATGAATGGTATTGTCATCAGTGTGAAGTTTGTAAGTTCATCACATATATGGTTTTTAGAGTTTGCTGATGAAGCTGGTGTGCCTTCCATGCATGAATATAATATACTTTTTAACTTGAGCCTAGCCTTTCATTACATTCCATTAATTTCTAAACTTTGGTAAAGAACAAATGTATATATAATATATAGTTCATGTATAAATTCTCAGCTTATTGATGTCAAAAAAAAAAAAAAACATCGCAAGCGGTTTGATTTTAATGCATGCCTCGTCGCTTGTTGCTCATCTCTCTGTACATATTTAGATATTATCAGGACACAAGGAAAGTTGCATGATTTTATAAGAAAAAAGTGGTTAAATGGACATGCATGGCATTCTTGAAAAAGAAAATATAGCTAAGAGACTAAACTTAGATTGATTGCTATCTTTTCAAGGTCGGCCTTAAAAGAAACTCAGAAACCTTTGCTATGTAATGGAGATGTTTGCATGCCTTGATTTGCCTTGCATGAATGCTTCATTTGTCGTTTGTAGCTTCAGGACAACCCAAACGATTCAGGTTTGTAACCAAACGATGTTGGAATTTCTGGACTCAGACATTGGCCGCGAAAACAGGTCAAATTTTCACTTAGCGTGTTCTGATTTGGAATCAGAGCAACCGATCTTGTCTTCTTATTTTAATTCACCGTTTTATGGATTATATGTGCAAGTAACTTCATGTATGCGTGAGAGAAAAAAAATCGGGAATAAATAGACTCCATTACATGAAATGAGGGAGACAGAACTATAAACCACAGAAGAGAAAACAAATCCATGGAAACGATGATGCCCATAAGCAGACTCTCTTAACTATATAAAGGCCGGCTTTGTTTGAACTTGAGTTAATTAGGATTTGTACATAGCGTCCAAAGAACCAGATGGCAGCTTTCCCCTCTTCTCCAAGAATTCCACAGCATCCTTGTCAATCTGAAACCACAAGATGATCAAAAACACCATTCAATATAAATTGCGATGATGGTGTTTTGTTAGTTTACCGCTTTCAGCTCTTCATCGAATTTGGAAACAGAGTCGCCCGTAATGCAAGAAGCTTGATACCAACAAAAAAAAAAACCAAAGCTTGATTATTAATCATACTATATCTCTCTCTCTCTCTCACGCAAACGCTTCTTACCTACGCCGAACCCGATGAACGATACCAGACCTCGACTGAAGAGGTATTCGTAAATAGAAATATCGCCTACAATCATAAAGCAAAAAACTTAGGTCTTCCCTCCAAATACAACACCCAATTCATGAGAGAAAGTGTGTAACCTTTGTAGTTGATAGGATTGGTAGTGGAGGAGGAGGAGGAGGAGGAGAAAGTACGGCCTTGACGAACGCGGTAAGCCTGTGAACAAAACGTTGGTCGAAAATCAGATAGATCGCGCACAAACAAAGAAAAAAAACAGAACATCGCAAGCGGTTTGATTCTCGAGATCTACCTTCGCGACCAAAGATCTCAGGTTCGCCCTCATGGTCGGCAATTAGGTTTCGACGATTGTCCTTTTCCTTCGACACTCTTGCCTTTTAAATATGTTTATTTAGTTCTATGGGCCCAAGCCCTGGCCCAAATCAACTCAATTTCAGAAATGATGTTGCATAGATATAATATTATATTTTAATATTGTAGAAATAGAAATAGAAAGAATATAATATTTTAATATTATATGAAATTACCGATGTTATTACAAAAAAAAAAAGAAGAAGTGATAGAGCCTTAGCGGGTTTCTGCTATATGTATATATTAAAAATTATAGTCTTAGATATATTTTTCTATCTATTAATTTTAGTTCAATATATTAAATCTACTTGCATAAGGTAGATAAAATTGATATAAAATTGTATAATTATCAAAAATATATATAATATTTTTAAAAATATTATAGAAAATTTTGAAAATTTTAGTAATATATTTATATAATTAAAAAAATAGGATTAAATAATATTTCAAAAAAAAAATAATTCATATTTAGATATATTTATTTTAGTGATGATGTATTTGTTATTACTGTATTCTAAAAAGTTTAGTTAAAATATAAATCAACAATAATGTAATGTATGAGTTATTATAATATTTTTAAAAAATTACTAAAAATATAAATCAATATTAAATGTAATTGTCTATGTCATATTTATTCATAAGCCATGTCACCAATTTTTATTAGTCATGTCATATTTTCATGAAAATGATTGTAGATAGGACATGTGGCAAATCGGTTTTCAAATAATGTCTAGGGGATTTATATACAAGTTCGTTTTTTTCGCCCAATAGTTCACTTTCTATGAATTTTCAAAGAAAGTTCTTTACTTTCTTATTTTGTAAATGTATTTATATTTTATAATAATCACACAAAGATTTGACTATTCTATAATGTTTGTATCATTGAATTCAGCTTTGACAAAAAAAAACCTTTACAAAAATATATGGATAATAAATGTAAGCAATGCAAAAAGACAACAGATCTATGTACATGCCGAGTTTTTTTTTTTAAAGTTGAAGACAGAGACAATTAAATAGAAAAGCTTAAAATGTGATGTATAAAATGATATTATTTGAAAGTAGCAAGATTATAACAAAATTTACATAGTTGGTTTGACTTAAAAGAGTTGAAACTTAAATGCTATAGTATATTCTTTAATTTGCTGGAAGATTTGAACATGCGTGATAACCATCGATTGTCTAACACAACAATAATAGAGAAATAGGATGCAAACTCTGCCAACACTAGAACAAATTGATTGTGGCCTACCACGCTTTAAAGTAGAAGTAAGGTTGAAGAAAGCTTCTATATTTTTATGCGTAGATAGAATACCCATACAATAACTATGAAGAATCGGCCATTTCTGCGGGTTTTTAGGAGTAGCCTTGATCAACTCCTTTGCATCTCACTCTCAAATAAGAGTCATGTCGACCATCTACATTACCCAAACAATGAAACAAGACATAGCCCAAATCATTATGGTAATTCTACTTACTATGCTACTCCATCTGGGACATCAAAAGGTTCCCAAGGCTTATTGATTTGCTGTTTTAGCTCACATACATCTAAGTAACGAAAGAAATATGCGAGGAAAAGAGAGTCTAAACACGAGTAAGCTATACACAAAACATTTTAGGGATCGAGAGATGTTATTTATTTCAGTACTTCACAATCAAAAATGAATAAACCAGAAGAAAGCAAGTGTGAAATTAAACAAGAACATTTTTATGAAGCTAGAGATCAAGCAATAAGGATAAATCGACATAAAGTGAGTCTCAAAGTATCTAGTTACTTTATAACGATATGAATCTGAAAAAAGAACTCATTATTAATTATAGATGGTTGAGAGTAAGGTAATGACATTGTCATCAGTGTGAAGTTGGTAAGTTCATCACATATATGGTTTTTAGAGTTTGCTGATGAAGCTGGTGTGCCCTTCCCTGCATGAATATAATATACTTTTTAACTTTAGCCTTTGATTGGGTTCCATTAATTTCTAATCTTTTGAAAAGAATGAATGTATATAATATACTTCATATATAAATTCTCTGTTTAACGTTGCAGTTATCAGAAACCGTTAAAGTGAACACAAACTGTTTTTTGCCTTCTTTGCATGGATGGGTCTCTTCTTTCGTCAACTCATAAAATATTCTTATGGGTTTTAGACTAGGCAGCCATTTATGCGGGATATTAGTAGCCTATATATGTCAACTCCTTTGCATCGCACCCTCAAAAAAGAGTTCATACAACCCGTCTCTATATTATCCAAACAAGACGTAGCCCAAATTAATCATTTTCTTGCTGTTCGTGGTAACATCTCTTTGTACCCGTTTTATTTTACGAAGTTGGTTGGTTTAATAACTTACAGAAAGAGAGATGCATTCTTTTATAACAATGATAAATTAATTACATAGCTATAAAACAAATTTGTATTTCATCTTTGTTACATTTTCTTAATAATCAGAAACATGAATGTGGAGCAAGAATGATCAAATGTCAACGACCAACTTTATCCACTATGGTTTAGACCAAAAGTAAAACGCATACTATGTAGTACACTAATTTAATAAGAAGCTAAAGAGTAATTGCGTGTGGTGGTAATTAATAAACACGAGATACAAAGAAAGAAAATTCCATAGGGAAATGAAGCGAACAAAAATTCATTAGTAGAATTACTGAGATATATATGTATAAAAATTGCATGGGAAAACAAGCATAACAATACGCATGACTTATTCGAGATAGCTTTCCTCTCCATTCAAAACAATGGAGTAAAAGTTCAAAACACATGATAACAAAGCCACCACGGTCAAGTGGGAAACAAAGATACGATGGATAGGGGGAAATCATTAACACCAAGAAACGTTGAGAAGTCCGAGGCCAGTTGATATAAAGCCGACCAAACAAGTATAAATCCGACATTACAACCATAGATAATTCAGTTCACAGCATTGCAACATACACAACAAACGTATTAGACCCGAACATGTCATTCCTCGGATAATCCACGCAGGCTACGGTTCTGCCTTCTGAATGCACGAGATAATAAGAAAAGCACACATATAGGAGTTAGTTTTTAAACTTCGAAAGCCAAACTAAAAAGAGCAGAGAGAGAGAGAGAGGGGAAAGATTCATACCCTTTCCTCATGATAACGTTCTAACTCGCGTCTATATTCTTCCCACAACTTATCCGACTTTCGCTTGGATTTGTATAAGGCCGACGCTTCTGAGAAATATGTAAGCAAAACACAGATGAACATGTTGTCTTTTTCTCTTATCTCTATCACTAGGAAAATACCAAAATAAATTCAATTTTTATTACCCCAACCAAATTTAAACACATATCCAGCAGTAAACCAGGCGACCATATTACTTAAATTATTGACTGTGTTGATGACCGATCTTTTTCCTGGAAGAACAATTGCAGATATCAAAATAAAAATAGAGGCTCGAGATTTTGATATATTTCATCAGGGGGAAAAGAGGAAAGTGGCTAACCTTTGTTGTCGATAGGATTGGTAGCAGAGGAAGAAGAGGAAGAGAAAGTACGGCCTTGACGAACGCGGTAAGCCTGTGAACAAAACGTTGGTCGAAAATCAGATAGATCGCGCACAAACAAAGAAAAAAACAGAACATCGCAAGCGGTTTGATTCTCGAGATCTACCTTCGCGACCAAAGATCCCAGGTTCGCCCTCATGGTCGGCAATTAGGTTTCGACGATTGTCCTTTTCCTTCGACACTCTTGCCTTTTAAATATGTTTATTTAGTTCTATGGGCCCTGGCCCTGGCCCAAATCAACTCAATTTCAGAAATGATGTTGCATAGATATAATATTATATTTTAATATTGTAGAAATAGAAAGAATATAATATTTTAATATTATATGTATATTTATATTTATTTATTTTTGCTGGAAAAAATATAATATTAAAATATCATATTCTTTCTATTTCTAAAACGAAACACACCAACTTTAATATGTGTTGGAGGGAAAAACGGACAATGCCTATTACAACAATGTTTTGTAGTTTCGATCTAATCATACACCCATCACATGTGCTAAAATATATTGACAGAAATTCTATGAGTTGACTATCTATTAAAACTAGTATGGCAACATGATTTTATATGATTTTAAAATGCAAAATTAAAAAACGTCATCGTTTTATCCCTTTATGTTACAAAATGAAAATAATAAAAATAAATAATTACTCCCATAGCGGGCATCTAACCCGGGTTTGATCAATGTCACATTTTAAGCATAACCACTGAAACAATAAATACAAATCATAGATTATAAAATAATAAACTTAGGTGTTGCAGTAGATATTATCTTTATTTTATTTCATGATAAAATAAAACGATTAATTGGAAGTTTGTTTTGATGAGTGTGTTTGGATTGGGACCACAAAGGAGTGTTGATTTGAAGTATGTTGCAGCTAGAAGATTTTATTTCATTTGAAAACTAGTAGTATTTTCCTGCTACGGGCGCGGTTATGTAAATTTGGTTACTTGTTGTCTCTATAGATGGTGTGGTTATGTATGGTTAATTTCGTATGTTATTTATTACATGTTGGTATGCATAAATGGTTTGTGGGGGCTGGGAAATATTTTGTTTTAGATATATGAGGACGTGTACGCATTGCCGTTTGCAAACACGGGTGTGGTGAGTGTTGCTGTATTTGGGCTACAGTCTATTGTCATTATGTGGCCGCATGTTGTTTTGGCGGTGGAGTGTCTAAGAAGGTGTAGTTATAGGGTTATTTGTAGTTGAGATTTGATTTGCAAATGTGTGGATTTGGGCCTGGTTTGGTAATTGTGCGTCGTTTAAAGAAAATCGTTAGTTGTTTATTCCAAGTTGACAACTCTGTTAAAGGAAATCAATTGTAAGCGTTATGGAAATTAGGAAGATGGCATGTGTAACTCTCGTATCTTTTCGCTAACAAATTCAAATGATGGCAAGGAATCTCCTCAGCATGTAATAATAACACTACTTGCATTTTGTAATGGATTTCTTTTAGCAGCTTCATGGAATCCTCCGTCCCTTTAAATTGATCGTGTAAAGTAGGTTTCTATGGTTTCCAGCAGAACGATTCCGACTACTCTTTGTTCACATTTGAAAAAGATCAGAAGATAATTCAAGTATCTGTCTATGTAGACGATTTGATCATTACGGGGAACTCTACTAATGTTATTAACGGATTCAAATCCTACTTGAGCTCTTGCTTCCATATGAATGATTTTGGTGTCTTGCGATATTTTTTTGGCATCGAAGTAGCAAGAAACCCAACTGATATAATTTCGGAAACAGGCTTGCTAGGAGTAAAACCAGTCTCCTTCCCTATCGAACATAATCATAAATTGGCACTTGCTGACGGTCCACTGCTTCCTAATGCAACTTCTTATCTACGTTCGGTTGGGAAACTCATTTATCTTGGTACGACTAGATCAGAGCTCTCTTACCCTATTCATATTCTATCTCAGTTCATGGGAAATCCGAGATCAGAACACTGGGAAGCAGCTCTTAGAGTTGTTCGTTACTTGAAAAACAGTCCGGGTCAAAGAATCTTACTACATTCGAACACTTCTTTGGCTCTTACTGCTTGGTGTATTGCTGACTGGGGGGGCTTGTTCTATCACAGGCAGTTCTCTCAGTTGTTGGTTTATACAGTTAGGTGGCTCTCTATTGTTCTGGAAAACGTCTATGCAAGATCGAGTATCTCGCTCTTCGTCCGAAGCCGAATATCAAGCCATGCATCATACACTTTTTTAATTTAGCATTTCATTGGTTCCATTAATTTCTAATCTTTTGAAAAGAATGAATGTATATAATATTATGGCGTTATCAGAAACCGTTCTTGTTTTGGCGTTAAAGTGAAGACAAAACTGTTTTTTGGCTTCTTTGCATGGGGGTCTCTTCTTTGGTCAACTCATAAAATATTCTTATAGCTTTTAGACTAGACAGACCATTTCTGCGGGTTATTGTTAGCCTATATATGTCAACTCCTTTGCATCACACTCTCAAATAAGAGTTCATACAACCCAACCCAACCCAAATCATTTCCTTGCTGTTCGTGGTAACATCTCTTTGTACTACCAGTTTTATTTTAAGAAGTTGGTTGGTTTAATAACTTACAGAAAGAGAGATGCATTCTTTTATAACAAGAATGATAAATTAATTACATAGCTATGAAACAAGTTTGTATTTTATCTTTGTTACATTTTCTTAATAATCAGAAACATGAATGTGGAGCAAGAATGACCAAATGTCAACGACCAACTTTATCCACTATGGTTTAGACCAAAAGTAAAACGCATACTATGTAGTACACTAATTTAATAAGAAGCTAAAGGGTAATTGCGTGTGTTGGTAATTAATAAACACGAGATACAAAGAAAGAAAATTCCATAGGGAAATGAAGCGAACAAAAATTCATTAGTAGAATTCCTGAAATATATATGTATAAAAATTGCATGGGAAAACAAGCATAACAATAAGCATGACTTATTCGAGATAGCTTTCCTCTCCATTCAAAACAATGGAGTAAAAGTTCAAAACACATGATAACAAAGCCACCACGGTCAAGTGGGAAACAAAGATACGATGGATAGGGGGAAATCATTAACACCAAGAAACGTTGAGAAGTCCGAGGCCAGTTGATATAAAGCCGACCAAACAAGTATAAATCCGACATTACAACCATAGATAATTCAGTTCACAGCATTGCAACATACACAACAAACGTATTAGACCCGAACATGTCTGTGGTTCAAATTTGTTTCAAATTTCGATTCGCAAGTGTTTTTGTGGTTCTGTTAGCGAAGCTTCGTGCTCAACAGGCAGCCACGGAGGTTTGAAAATGCCGATGACGGTTGTTCCCGGTCGATTTACGCCGGCGATTCTCTCGATTGGTTATCGTTTACCTTCCTTCAAGTACGCTGCTCGAAGAGTCGCTGTTTTCGTTCCCAGATCAGCTGCCTCCATCTCCGTCGAGACGAACTCGAGTGTACGATTCCGTTTCACTTTTGATGACGAAATCGGAATTAGAATCTGTTTGATGATGCATACTAAGGCACTTGATGTAATGAGCCGTCTCTTCCATCAGTTTTGAAGTCTCCATTCCTCCGCCTCCCGGAACAAGATTTCTCAGCCTCTCCGCCGCTACATCCTCTATTGGATCTCCCCGGTTACTTCTTCTCCTCATGAGCCACGTCACCCTCCTCTTCCTCCTAAGGAATCTTACGTTCTTGTTGTTTCTTTTAGCGGCTTGGTGTAAGAGGCTTCTACTCCACAGCCGGTTAGTTCCCCCGGCTGCTCTGGCCATGGACACGTACGTACGCAGCCTTCTTGATCTTCTTCACACGATCGCTTGTTTTATTGTCAGGAGAACTGAAAGAGTTTTGTGTTCTGAGGTTTGAGAGGGTTTGGAGGAAGTGGAGGGCAAAGACGTCCTTTTCAGGGACGTCTGTGTATATGGGGTTGTATGCAGAGGCCATTGTTTGGGTTCTTTGAGAAAAGAAAGAACTTGAGTTGAGAACCTTTTATAAAACTTTTTTGAGAATGGCACAATATTAGGGTTAATAAATAGTGGAGAGAGAGAGAGAGAGAGAGGGAGGGAGGGGAGAGAGAGAGGAAAAAAAAAATACTATTTAGTCTTCCTGATATAATTATATTTAACATTTCTTTTACAATTATGGTTTTTTTATATCACAAGACACACCTATCAAATTCACTATAAAGTTCAACCATATGTAAAGTTTTTAGAGATGTTTATTATTTTATGTTCTAAATATGACAAAAAGTTGTAAAGAAAACCATATATGAAGAGATGAAGAGAATTGGATGTGCTATTAGCTTTGATAGATTGAATTTAGGAGCTTTATAAATGACTCGTCAAATGTAATTGCATGAAAATATGAGAATGTGAAGTTTAAGTAATTAAGTGGTAGTTCTCTAATTATCTTGTACTGTTAAAATGTTTACTGGTGGATAGTTAGATGTCTTTTATTTTCATTTAACTTCCTTGTATATATTCATAATCTTTTATTACTTTTCCAAAAGAGAAACCATTTTGAGCTTACAAGATAATTAGATGTGTTAAATCATTTTATGTTAAGAGTTTAAAACTAAAGTAATAAAATTTACATAGCAAAATATGTATTTCGATAAGTATAATATATGTAGGGTTAAAGTCTTTCAGAAATAAATTAATTTGGCATTTTAGTGGAAAACGATGTTTTGGTTTCAAGGAAAAAGAGTGAGGCCAATAGATTAACAGAACTCGGCTATATTTTACCAGTTTGAAATACATAACATAAATGTTAGTATTTCAACTTTTTTTTTTAAAACAGATGATGTTTACGTAGACGCAAAATAATTAAACCTTTTTGGCTCGTAGCTTTGTAGAATCGGAAAAGGAGCAATTAGGAGCAGGCATGAGGTTATGGAACAAAATTCCACCCTCATTTTTATGTTTCTTTGTTTGTTTTGATAAAATGTTAATTTTAGCGACGAATGCGTATGGATTAATTAACGTGAACAGCTAATAGAGACGATTATCATAAATATTAGGTAAGCTATATATATCTTATCTAATATGTATTCATTCATGTTAACATTAATTAATGATGATACTTATGCAATGATTCTGGGAACCATCTAAGCTCTTTTTCTTTTTAGTAAAAGCCTAAGCTCATTTTTATTGCAAAAGAATTAACAGCAAAACCCAACAAAAAAATCCATTAGTTGAGTTATATCACTTGCCCGATCTCTTATTAACAAAATTCAGCACAATCCAGCGCTCTTAAAACAACCGATAAAAGATTTTTATTCGATCCCGAGTTTGAACGATGCGAGGTAACACAGTTGAAAACAAAACAACGTAACTATGATTTACTGGGAGAGTGTCGACTGTCGAAAGACGTAATAGCCGCTCGCATCAACAAAGATAAAACGTGACAAAAGGTGATCAAAGATATAAAAATATTCACCATGCAAGATCAGCGATACAAGTATATAAATACATCTTCACCTTTTTTTTTAGTATTTGAGATGATTTAATTGGTTTGACCAAAAGATGACACCAGCATTATATTATATGTACACTATATAATAAACAAGTTTTAGAAAAAGAACACAAACAAAAGAAATGAAAAAATAGGAGAGTAGAGACTTGAGGAATACAATTTATGTTTGGTTAAGGCTATAATTTAGTATGATTAATAATCAAGCTTTGGTTTTTTTTTTGTTGGTATCAAGCTTCTTGCATTACGGGCGACTCTGTTTCCAAATTCGATGAAGAGCTGAAAGCGGTAAACTAACAAAACACCATCATCGCAATTTATATTGAATGGTGTTTTTGATCATCTTGTGGTTTCAGATTGACAAGGATGCTGTGGAATTCTTGGAGAAGAGGGGGAAGCTGCCATCTGGTTCTTTGGACGCTATGTACAAATCCTAATTAGCTCAAGTTCAATCAAAGCCGGACTTTATATAGTTTGTCTCCCTAATTTGTCTGGTTTATGTAAGAGAGTCTGCTTATGCTCATCATCGTTTCCATGGATTTGTTTTCTCTTCTGTGGTTTATAGTTCTGTCTCCCTCATTTCATGTAATGGAGTCTATTTATTCCTGATTTTTTTTCTCTCACGCATACATGAAGTTACTTGCAATTTTCACATGTAATCCATAAAACGGTGAATTAAAATAAGAAGACAAGATCGGTTGCTCTGATTCCAAATCAGAACACGCTAAGTGAAAATTTGACCTGTTTTAATAAGAAGACAAGATCGGTTGCTCTGATTCCAAATCAGAGAGATGAGCAACAAGCGAAGAGGCATGCATTAAAAACCTGATCCAAATACCTCACTGTTATGAAGACAGAGTGTATCCAACTGTAACAAGCGTGTACCCCGACTTCTTCATTGAGGTCCATCTTCTCATTGGTATATTATCCCTTATATATTAATTGAGGAACATTTGAAAAGATATAACCTCAATTTTGTATTAATTAAAAGAGACCCCAATGCATAGGTGACACTCAATTAGGTAGTCAATTACATTCAATTGAAAAATAAGTAGGTCCACATTCGATTTTTATATGTTGTTA
>NC_027751.1:52155163-52156844 GCF_000695525.1 Brassica oleracea var. oleracea
TTTTTTTTTTTAATTTTATATTATTGAAAGATATTAAAAAACCACATTAAATATATAATAAAAACATTTATATTTTTTCTTATATGTTATATTTTGAATTTTTCAAAACGTCTATATATTATTAGAAATTTGAAGATTTCCACTCTGAAAATTTTGTGATCAATAGATTATTTTTTTTGTTATAATAAGTTACAAATGATCATAAAATATAACGCATATGAATTTTTATTTAATAAATATTCAAACTAAATAATATATATATATATATATATAAATACTAATGATTTAAAGCAACAAGATTGGCTGATCAATTTTGTCGTCCACTTGAAATCTTTCAAAAGTATGTGAAATACTAAAGTCAAAGTAAATATGAATTTAGAATAGTAGTTATATTTTACTAACCGAAATACCGAAAAAAACCGAAACCAACCCGATATCCGGATTGAACACCCCTAATCCAAATGAAGCCAAACTATTGTTTCATTCTTCAAAATATAATAAAAATAATAACTTAATCCCGCGCAAGGCGTGGGTCTTATCCTAGTTGTTAAAATTTCAATAACATATATGCGAGCTAAAACAGGAATATAAGCCTTGGGAACCTTTTTTCGTCCCAGGCAGAGAAGGATAGTAAATAGAAGTTACCATAATGATTTGGGCTATGTCTTGTTTGGATAATATGGATGGTTTGCATGACTCTTATTTGAGAAGTGATGCAAAGAAGTTGATCAAGGCTACTACTAATTACCTGCAGAAATGGCTGAGTCTTCAGAGTTTTATCTTTTATGGGTATTCTATCTACACATAGAACTATGGAAGCTTTCATCAACCTTCATTCTAGCCAACCAATTTGTTCTAGTTTTGGTAGAGTTTGCCTCCAGTTTCTATGTTATTGATGTTTATATACATGTACTTTCCAAACCAATTTATGTACATGTTGTTACTTTCAAATAAATATCATTTTATACATCACATTTTAAGCTTTTCTATTTATTTTTCTTAATCTTCAATTTAAAAATAATAATAATAAAGAGGCAAATGATAAAGAGGCAGAAATGTTGCGGCTTGGCTATGTAAGTCTATTATATTCACTTTGCAATTCGAGGTCTGCTCTGCTTTTGATTCCAGCTAATGTTTATTTGGTTTAGTGCAGGTCAAGCCTGAAGTAGTTAGTTGGTCCCCTCGAATTATTGTCCTTCATAACTTTCTAAGCTCAGAGGTAATTAATAATGTACACGCCCCTTATATTAGTGTTTTGTTCACTGAGGTAAACATAGTGGCGATGAGTTAGAATAATCTGTTACTTCCATACAGCATGTTATCATATTTCTAGAGGAACATATTCAAAGCATGCTAGGCCTTATATGGAACATTTTTCATCATGCTCATTCTAACAAGATTTTGAAAGGGAAGCTAACTTTTAAGCTCAGTTTTTTTTTTTGACATCAATAAACTGAGAATTTATACATGAAATATATTATATACATTTGTTCTTTACCAAAGTTTAGAAATTAATGGAATGTAATGAAAGGCTAGGCTCAAGTTAAAAAGTATATTATATTCATGCATGGAAGGCACACACACCAGCTTCATCAGCAAACTCTAAAAACCATATATGTGATGACAATACCATGCATTACCTTAATAATTTTATTTTCAAATCTTCTTTAAAATGATTCTC
>NC_027751.1:52156944-52159688 GCF_000695525.1 Brassica oleracea var. oleracea
AGGCTTACCGCGTTCGTCAAGGGCGTACTTTCTCATCCTCCTCCTCCGCTCCCAACCCTGTCGGGGACGAAGGTTACCCACTGATGAATTGGGTGTTGTATTTGGAGGGAAGATCTAAGTTCTTTGCTTTCTTCTGATTGTAGGGGCAATTTCTATTTACGAGTGGCTCTTACCTCGAGGTTTTGCAACGTTAACGGGGTTCGTTGTAGGTAAGATTCTATACTCTTTACTTACACCTCGAATTAGATTAATAATCACGCTTTGTTTTTTTTCTTTTTTTTTGTATCAAGCTTCTTACTTTACGGGAGATAGTGCTTCCAAATTTGATGAAATGGTGAAAGAGGTAAGCTAATAAAACAACATCATGGTAATGCAGTTGAATTGGCAATATAGTGTTTTAATCCTCATGGTAATCTTGTGTTTTCAGTATAACAAGGATGCTGCGGAATTCTTGGAGAAGAGGGGAAAGCTGCCGCCTAGTTGGGTGGACTCTGTGTCCAAATCCTAATAATCGCAAGGTTTGGTTATAGGTGGATAACCTGAATCGTTTGGTTGGTGGCAAAGATGTAGTTTGGCTTCCTGATGTTGACACCATCTTTAGCCCAAGACTTTGCAAGTCAGTTCAAGTTGCAGAAAGGTTGTCTTAAGTTCAACTACTGTTCTTGTCCTTATTATTCCAGCAAGCAAAAATTTCAAATATGTTTTAGTTACAATAATGTGACCATTAAAATGTAGTGAAACACTAACGCTCCACGTATTCCCCCTATTCGTTATTTCCTTTTCAACACCATAGTATGTAACATGCCGAGTCCTTTCACCAAAGGGAAAATCCATCACACCCCTGAAGATGAAAGAATGTTTCCAATTGCATCTCACATGAAGAACCTTAGGCAATCAGTCGCAACCCGCAAGTTATCTAGGAGAAGCTGCTTGATTCCTGGTAGTACCTTCACCTTGACTTGCCTGCTTGATCCAAAGAACTCACTGTTATGAAAACCGAGTGTATCCAACTGTAACAAGCGTGGTATGAGACTGCTGTAGACAAATAAGCTTGTATCCAACTGTAATATGATCTTCAAGAATCTGCTCAGTACATGTTTTGTACTTCATATCCTCTTCAGGTTTTGTATCTTGTTTCCAAAACATCAAGTTCCAATAAGGCCTCTCCTCGTGCTCTTCACCAATAATATGTATGACAGAAGACACATGAAAATCTGCAACGCTTCTGTGCTTCCAACAGTCCCTAACATTGTGGTGCGGTGTCCCAAGTTGTTTTTGAGCCCCAAGTTACTGATTCTCTCCGATTTTTTTTCTGTTGCCTCTGTCTGCGACTGCAAATCTTGACTCCAAACAGTATATCACTTCGCCACTATCCTCAATCTTAGGACCAGAATCTAAGAGCATCCCCATTAGTGAACCCTGGTTTGTTGGTGGATATGTGTTTAAATTTGGTTTGGGTAATAAAAGTTGAATTTTTTTTTCCCTAGATAAGAGAAAAAGACAACATGTTCATTCGTGTATTTTTTCGGACCAATCGCAGGCCGCCAGGTGCCGTGGGGTCCGCGCTACAATGATGAACCAGATTCACTGGGAAGGGGTGGAGAGAGACAGGTTCATCACTATTCCTTATTTTAATTTTTTTTTTTTTTTTGGAATGTGTGTGAACCCCCCCTAAGTTCACTAATGGGGGTGCTCTAACCCCCAACAACTCAGTTTCTGTAAAAGACAGAAAATGCCTCAAACTCAGCTGTAGATTATTTGGAAACTGCCACAAATTGTTGTAATAGTCCTAAAGAATCCTTGCAATCCCACCACGTTGCATCTTATACTAGTATGCATAATTGAAAATATCATGGAATCTTGCAGTATGTCTGACAAATGATTGATCACTTGGTCTATTAATAAAGAATATCTACACTAGTCCAAATTCCAATTATTCAAAAAGGCTACATGCGATGGTTTTGAGTTTTCCCACGCATTCGCCAGAAGTTCTATCAAATGTTGTGTGACGATGCAGCCTAGTTTGTGTATTACAGTGTGCACATGTTACAAATAAAATGCGTGCTAGTAGTTAGCAAATGTTTTTAATTGTTTTTCATTTATAATAAGATTTTGAACATAATTCTCTTAAGAGTTTTGTTTTGTTTCTCCTTACACTACAAGAAAACTGGGCGATACCGATGGACAAATCCGTCATAATCTCGTCGGAAAAGCCGCATACCGATGGAATACCGACGAAAAATGTCCGTCGGTATCATCTCGTCGGTATACTGATATTCGTCGGAAATTTGTCGGTAAATCCCGACGAACATATTTCGTCGGCAAATACCGACGAACGTATTCCGTCGGTTTTTATCTAAAATTTCCGACGATGCATATCCGTCGGTATTTATAGAGAATACCGACGAAGAGAATTCGTCGGAATTTCAGAAAATACCGACAAAGGGTGTTCATCGGAATATTCAGAAAATACCGACGAAAAAAATCCGTCGGTAACTGAAAATAAAACCGACGACTTTATTCCGTCAGAATATCATGAAAATACCGATGGATTTTATTCGTCGTAAAAATGTAGAAATTCCGACGGATAACTCTATCCGTCGGTATTCCTTTTCTAATTAAAAAACAATTTTTATAATTCTTAATTTAATTTCAGGAAAAAATTGATAATTTAGAATTTAAAAACATTATAGATATATAAATTCAACATTATTATACATTAAAGTTATAAAAAGTAATAAAAA
>NC_027751.1:52159833-52191351 GCF_000695525.1 Brassica oleracea var. oleracea
ATCTTAATCTGCTCCATAAGCTCATCAACGAGTCGATAGTGAGCTGAAGAAGAAGAAGCCCCTCCGGTCGAACGAGCCAATCCAACATAACGGCCCTTTTTCTTTGGAACAGCCTGAATGAGAAATAACAAATACATATCACACACATACGCACACACACACACATATCACACATACATAGCAAAAAAAAATAAGAATGTACCTCGAGAACAAGGTTGTTGAGTTGCTCTACGGTTAAGGAGTTGGAAGATGCAGAATCGCCTTCTTCACACATAGAAGCTTGAGTCGCGAGGAGATCCACTTTTCGATTTTCCACGACCTGGATTACGCCCTTAATAAGTCCATCCTGAATCTCCCCAGTCTTCTTGTTGGTATAGGCGTTCTTCATCAGGGTAAAATCATCTACGGGAACTCCACCGTTTTCCTTCATCTAAAAACAATATATTTAGTATCACATATTTAAAAATGAATAAGAAAATCAGATTAGAAACTTACTAGCTGAAGTGCTCGGGTCTGTAAACTTGTTGCCCCTAAGTTGTGGACAAACATCCCTTTCCCGCCACGGCTGCTACACCGATTTTGCGAGTTGATTGTCGACAAAGACTTTGTCTCATCTTTCGTCCAATGACCACACAAATCCCGCCAAACGTCTGGGTTGATGTGCTTCGGGACCTCACCAACATCGAATTTTTGCTTCCACTCATTGATCCGCTTGGTGTAGTGCGAAGCTGCTTTGCGGCGGAAAACAATTTTCACTTGTTCGGTAATCCCTGATTCCCAAGTGAACTCTTGCTGCAAAATAAATATAAATTTTTTTTTAGAAAGTTACAATTGGTGGAAAAAAATTTATAATATTAAAAATTGAGAACATATACCGCAAATTGCCGAAACCAGAGTTCTTGATCTTCTGCAGGCATGTCATAGAAAGTTGGATAACCACGCTTTAGCATCGTGTACTCCATCCTAAGAAGGCTGTTGGTGATACCATTGCCAGACAAATCAAACCTACGAAATAAAACCAAACACAATTAAATGTAAAAGATGAATATAAAATGAAAGAACCTTTTAAAACAAATACTTACCAAGTGGTGTTTGGGACAATAAGATAATTTGGATCAAGGCGCTGAAGCGATTCTCGGCCAGGTAGCCTAACTAACTCCGCAACAGTCATCGTAGTAGGCAATCCTCCTCCTCTTGAACTTTGAGAAGGGCCGGAAGCTACAGAAGGGGGGGTGCGGGCTGCTGGAGGGGTGGGGGCTGCTGGAGGAGTGGTAGCTGCAACTGGGCTACTAGCGGGTGACGTACTCTGAGTGACTGAAGAAGTACCCCGGCGAAAACGACGTCTAACTATAAGAGGAGGTGGTTCATCCCTACGAAAAAAAAACATTAGTAAGCTTTTTTATTATTTAGAAACGTATTATAATTGTGTTTCAAAAAAAAAAAAACGTTTTATTATAAACGTAGTAAGCTTTTTTATTATTTAAAAACATTAGTAAGCTTTTTTTATTATTTAGAAACGTATTATAATTGTGTTTCAAAAAAAAAAAAACGTTTTATTATAAACGTAGTAAGCTTTTTTATTATTTAAAAACATTAGTAAGCTTTTTTTATTATTTAGAAACGTATTATAATTGTGTTTCAAAAAAAAAAAAACGTTTTATTATAAACGTAGTAAGCTTTTTTATTATTTAAAAACATTAGTAAGCTTTTTTTATTATTTAGAAACGTATTATAATTGTGTTTCAAAAAAAAAAAAACGTTTTATTATAAACGTAGTAAGCTTTTTTATTATTTAAAAACATTAGTAAGCTTTTTTTATTATTTAGAAACGTATTATAATTGTGTTTCAAAAAAAAAAAAACGTTTTATTATAAACGTAGTAAGCTTTTTTATTATTTAAAAACATTAGTAAGCTTTTTTTATTATTTAGAAACGTATTATAATTGTGTTTCAAAAAAAAAGAAACTTTTTATAATTAAATTTTTTTTATAATAATTAAAAAGTGTTTTTAAATTAATTTAACGAAATTTTATAATGAAAAAAATATAAAAATATGAAACGTTTTATAATTAAAAACGATTTTTATATAATTAAAAAAAAAAATTTTAAAAAACTTTATTCAAATTAAAGAAATCCAAAATCTATAACTCCAATCACACAAATCGTAAATAAAAACTTCAATCCCGGCCCTAAACTAACTTCCAAATCCCTAATCAATCTCAAAATCACATAAACCCTAAAACTAACATTGTAACCATTGAAATCCCATGAGAAAGATAAAAGAATTCAAAATCTTACATGACTGGGTGAAAGAGGAGGTCGAATTTGGGGGATTACGTCGGAAATCGCGAGGGAGGAGGAGGGAATCGCCGGAAATCGCGAGGGAGGAGGAGGGGCTGGGCGGAGAGAGAGAGAAAACGGGGAAGAAATGAGGAAAAAGAAGAGATTTTCTCTTATGTATTCATTTAATGAACCGACGGATAACCGACGGGTTTTTTCCGTCGGTATTTTATCTACCCGTCGGAAATCCGTCGGTTTTGTAATATTGGCGGTTTACCAAAATTTTGCGCGGTACAGCTTGACCCGTGTAATTTTTTAAATATCGACGACCTTATCCGTCTGTTCTTCGTCGGTATAGTTAATTCCGTCGGTAATTTGTCGGAATATTCCGACGAGATACCGACGGATTAAGTTTTAGAGTTTACACAGGGTGTCGAAATTATTTATATTTGTTATAAAACTTTCTAAAACCAATATATTATGTTATATAATCATAAAACATTCTAAAAAAATGTTGTAGATTTGTTTGAGTGCTACAACTTCTGAGAACTGGCACAAGCCAACTTAAAAGTGTATGATGTTGTTCGAACGGTTTTGATTCATTTATCAGACTTCTTTACGTATCTTTGTTTCCCACTTGAACCGGGGTGGCTGCCTTGTTATATCTATCATGTGTATTCAACTTTTACTCCATTGAGAGTAAGCTATCTAAAATAAATGATGCTTATTGTTATGGTTGTTTCCGCTTGCAATTTATTGTTATATCACTATATGTTTCCGCGTGCGTTGTTGAAGCCGGGCCAGATCCCAATGGAAGACATCTAGCATCTGATTGGTTATGATC
This sequence comes from Brassica oleracea var. oleracea, assembly GCF_000695525.1. NCBI lineage: Eukaryota > Viridiplantae > Streptophyta > Magnoliopsida > Brassicales > Brassicaceae > Brassica > Brassica oleracea. The sequence continues at coordinate 52,162,958 of NC_027751.1, forward strand.
ATCATTGTAGCCGGAGGAAGATTATCCTCTCGCCATTTCACCATATCCTTGTACATGAGCGTGCACGTGCTTTCTGTTTCATTACAAAGGAAAGGCATATTCAATTACATACCCCAAGATCTAACTATAAAGTCTTTATATATATATAGTTTTTTGTCGGGATCGTATGACCAAATACCGACGAAAGTATTCTGTCAGGATTTTCCGACGCAGTTCCGACGAATTTGCCGAAATAGATTTCCGACAAGTTTTCGTCGGAATTCCGTTGGAAAATCCTGACCGATTTTTTTCGGTCGGTTTTTCCGTCGGTATTGTCCGTATTTTCTTAGTTTAATTGGCAACTTAGGTTTATAAATCAGGTAAACTTTAATTTTATTTTAGCAATATTTTTTACTTTTATTCATTTTAGATAATATAGTTTATATGACATGGACTTACATTTAATGTTAATTTATATTTTTGATAAACATTTAAAAATATGGTAATAACTTGACATTATTCTGTTAAGATTTCCCATTTGAGAAACCCTTTTCAGTATTACATCTAATGTCGATTTATATTTTTGAAATTTTTTTTTAGAATATGATAATAACTCATAAATCATTATTAAAATAAATGTATTAAAAATGGTATTACAAATTTCAAAATATCATTTAATAATTTATATATTTTTAAATTATACAATTTTATTACTAAAATTTACAAAAAAAAAAGTATACAATTTTTTTTAAAGAAAATTATAAAAATTTGATCCGCGAGAGATCATTTGTAAATTGTGTTGAATTGGGCCAGGGCCCATAGAAGTAAATGAACATATATTTAAAAGGCAAGAGTAACGAAACCTTGGGCAAGAAGAAAAGTGGAAACCTAAATTGCCGCGTTCACAGGCTTACCGCGTTCGTCAAGGGCGTACTTTCTCATCCTCCTCCTCCTCCGCTCCCAATCCTATCGATGACAAAGGTTAGCCACTTCTTCTCTTTCCCCCTGATGAAAGATAAATCAAAATCTCGAGACGTCTATTTGTATTTTGATATCTGCGATTGGTCTTTCAGGGAAGAGATCGGTCATCACCCCAGTCTGGGAGTCTGTTAATCGTCTTGCCCCCTGGTTTGTTGGTGGATATGTGTTTAAATTTGGTTTGGGTAATAAAAGTTGAATTTTTTTTTCCCTAGATAAGAGAAAAAGACAACATGTTCATTCGTGTTTTGTTTTTTTTACATATATCTCAGAAATCTCGGCCTTAATTAAATCCAAGCTAAAGTCTGTTGAGTTGCACGAAGAATATTTGAGAGAGTTTGAACGTTATCATCAGGAAAAGGGTATGAATCTTTCCCCTCTTTTTTATTTTTGGCTTTTGAAGTTCAGATTGAAACTAACTCCTATCTCTGTGCTTTTTCTCTTATTTCGTGCATTCAGAGCAGAGCCGTAGCCTCCGTCCATTCTCCTAGAAATGTAATGAAATGTATTATATCTATTTGCAATGCCAGTGAACTTAATTGTCTATGGTTGTGATGTACTTGTTTTTTTTTTTTTTTTTTTTTTTTTTGGCGTTTATAAACATTGGCCTCTCAGACTTCTTTACGTATCTTTGTTTCCCACTTGAACCGGGGTGGCTGCCTTGTTATATCTATCATGTGTATTCAACTTTTACTCCATTGAGAGTAAGCTATCTAAAATAAATGATGCTTATTGTTATGGTTGTTTCCGCTTGCAATTTATTGTTATATCACTATATGTTTCCGCGTGCGTTGTTGAAGCCGGGCCAGATCCCAATGGAAGACATCTAGCATCTGATTGGTTATGATCATCATTGTAGCCGGAGGAAGATTATCCTCTCGCCATTTCACCATATCCTTGTACATGAGCGTGCACGTGCTTTCTGTTTCATTACAAAGGAAAGACATATTCACTATAGATATACAAGATCTAACTACAAACTATTTTTTGTTTATATATATATATATAACAACAACTAATTGGACTAACCAGATCTGATATGTACCACCGCGACTCCAGTGGAAGAGAGAGCTTGTAGCAGGTGGTCAGGGGTTCGTTTTTGGTCTCCATAGGCTTTGATGGAGACAGGACCAGAGTAGCCTAGTTCTCTGAACCCACCTTCTATACTCGGACGGACACGATGAGCATCAATACCCTCTGTAACCGAACAGTCCTTCATGTCCCACCACACGGCTGAGGAAAGCAAAAAACAGTTTGTGTTCACTTTAACGCCAAAACAAGAACGGTTAATTTCTGATAACTGCGACGTTAGGAAGAGAATTTATACGTGAAGTATATTATATACATTCATTCTTTTCAAAAAATTAGATTTTAATGGAACCCAATGCAAGGCTAAAGTTAAAAAGTATATTATATTCATGCATGGAAACCAGCTTCACCCGCAAACTCTAAAAACCATATGTGATCAACTTACAAACTTCGCACTGATGACAATGCCGTTACCAAACTCCCAACCATCAAAAATAATAATGAGTTCTTTTCCAGATTCATACCGTCATAAAGTAACTGAATACATTGACATTATAAACCTTATGGAAGAAAATTTGTTCATGACATTTTTTTATATATAGAAGATTGATTTTTAAAAAGGTGTTTCAACTAACACCTCTATTCATCACTTCACAGGGGTCGGATGTGTATCGCAAACCAAGCAAGGACCACTAGTTCAGTTTCTTTGTTTAAACATAAATTAAATCTCTGATATGATCTACAAAATACATATGAGGGGGAATATGTATGTAAATGATAGATGATAAAATTCAAGGTTCAAAAAGAGTATATCAAAAGTCAGAGATTATAAAGTCACTGTGGTTCCTTTAGTTTATAAGTTTTCAAGTCCCTATTTTGCTAACCAAAGTTTCTTTTAACAATTTGCTTACATATCTTCAGTACTTGTAACAAAGAAACACAAAACATCTTTGTCTCTATTTTGTTTTAGCTTCAGTTGAGAAACCAAAAGAATCCGAATGTCTTTGTCATTCTATAAGTTCAAACCAACCAATTCCTCAAGAGAAACCAGCACAAAGAGATATTACTATTGGTATTTTCTATTCATCTATTTCCTTACAATCATTTATATATTTGATAGTATTTTTAATTTGATTTTCAGGCTCATAGAGTTGCCACAAACATCAAAAAAACATCTTTTTACTTTGCATGGTTTCTTTAATGCATGATATGATTTAGTATTTTTTGTTAGCACTTTTTCAATATTTAACATTATTTATTTATTTGTAATATAAATAATTGTGATTTTAACGTTTCCAACATTTTTTTCCAAAGAATCTAGCATTGACTTTCTCTATTCTAATCTTGCATTAAATGATATTAACTGTGAAATACTTTTCCCATAAAAAGTAATATCAACATATATGAAAGATTTAATTGTTGTCAAAATAAAACCGCAGTAGCACTAGGTGGATCCAATTGATGTGAGTTTGGATATGGATAATCCATTTAAAACATGGTTGAGTTTGTAAAACATGCACTCCAATGTTGGTGATGAGATTAACCCAGTTCTTCATCTACATTTAGAGGATATTTCAAGATCTGTAAGGTTCTTTGAATCATAATCAGATTATTTTGAGAGTGTAAATTATCTCTCTTTTTTTGAGAAAAATGAAAAAATGAATAACTCACGGCAAGGAAGCAGAAATAGAATATATGAAACATTGTTTTGTTTAATCACTGTTCTAGAATATATGAATCAAAGTATTAACTTAGGGTCATTGCTTCTGCAGTTTTTTCGTTATAACTTACTCTAAAGACAATTTGATTTCTCGGCTTCACCCTGTGTGATGATTATTATGCATATTTATTAAATTAGTTAGTGCATCTAAATGCATATATATCAGTTAAAATATACATTTTGATCTTTAATTCATTTAAATCAGGATATTAAAGTAATGCAACACTTGCGTGACTAAACCGTTTTCATAACGATGTATGTAATGAAACAAAAACGAGATAATAATTAGTCTAGAAGAAAATAAACTTATGTAACTTTGCGGTATAGGAAAGGTAATAAAAATGACATATTACTACTGATAAGTTAAATTTTGTACTTGTTCTATGTGATTGAATGAGACGATCATAATTAAATTTTGAAATATCAAAACTATTCACAAAGTTTACAAAAAGTTTCAAGTACAGAACAGTAGTAATGAAAACATAACTTATACGTTGACCGAAGTTTCTATTAACAATTTGTTTACATATCTTCTGTATTTGTAACAAAGAAACACAAAAAAAAAATAATTCTATTTTGCTTTAGCTTCAGTTGAGAAACCAAAAAAAAATTCTCATGTAATTGCCTTTCTATAAGTTCAAACCAACCAATTCCTCAAGAGAAATGAGTACAGATACTATTGGCCCCCCCTTTTATTCATCTATTTCCTTACAATCATTTATATATTTGATAGTATTTTAATTTCATTTTCTGGCTCCTACAGTTCCCACAAATTGAAAAAAGATCTTTGTACTTTCCTCTTTGTAAGAGTCAAAGTTGAGTGCTTTCGACTCATGCTGCTATAGATGTCGCGAATAACCATCTCGAAAGCTGTCTTTTCATTGGTCGAGTCCAGTGCAGATGTCTCCATGGAAAAACAAACCTTCAGCCTCCGAAGGCTTCTGCCTCCCTCATTGCTCACCGCTCTTATGCTCTCGAGGTCACTTTTATTCCCAATGAGCATATTTGCTACTGTTGTGATGGAGTGAGCTGCATTTAGATTCATCCACTACTGTCAAACTACTTAAAACAGAAAACAATAAGCTCGTCGCTGGCTCGACGGACGTTCTCGAAGGTGGAGCTGCGAGTGAGCCCGTAGACCATGAGTGCTCCTATGGAGTCACCGACTCACCGTGATATGTAGAAGTGACAGCACGAAAGCGTTTTTGACCAGCGGTATCTCATATCTGAGCTTTGACGTTGCAGTGTCGGTCCGGATATAAATGGAGTCTAAATTGCATTTGAAAAATGATGCCCCTTAATTTTTATTTCATGTATTTTAAATATATTACTAGAATAATGTAAATTATTAGAAAAGTTAGTTTATTTTAAAAAAAAAGTCATGAATCTTTTAAATGTAAAATTGGTCATCAACATTAAATAATCATTGTTTTAAGCTACTTAGACCAATACTATCGGTGGTAGAGAGTCATTAAGCGTGGGTTCCACTATATTTTTTCAATGACTATGTCATAATGTCCTAATATAAAGAACGTTTGTACTGAATCCTTAGCACTGTTTGTGAGTCCCACAACACGTGGTGGCCCGCTATTAATTTATTATTTATTATTATTATTATTAATTTTTTTAAACTAGAAAACAAAAAAAAAAATTTAAAGACAAAAAAACGGAACCACCGATAATGTTGCCCTTAGAACACGTTTATAGGTAACTCTTAACCTTGTGCCTTAGGTTAATTAATTAAAAAAAAAGGAAAACGCAGAATAAAACAAAGGGACGTCCCTTAATTAAGCGTTTGAAGACACGTTCTTTGGTGCGACGTGTCCCAACTGTATTGGGTAGAGGAATGGTGAAGTCGTTCCCATTTCTTTCTCTCTCCTCTTTCTCTTCTCGTATTGGGTAGAGGAACGGTGAACGGTGAGAGCATGTATCAACATCGACGCTCTAGACAGTATTCTCTGTAAATTTGGGTTTGATTTTCGCAGTTGCAGACTTTTTTGGTGTTTTCAATCTGAACCAGAGCTGTTCTTTAAGTGTTTTCTTTTATCTCTGTCTCAGATTGATTGGATAAATTTTCTGGTCGTTTTGATCAGATTTTGTTTTCTGATTCGTTAAAAATCAGAGTTTAAAGGAGTTCGCAGTGAAGATTGAAGTTTGTGAAAGGATGGTGATCGAGGAAGGAGTGCTCGAATTGGTACAAGATGTTTGAAACTCAAAGTCACGATGGAGAAGGAGATGTGGTTAAGAGACCCCAAATAGGATCGTACCAATATAGGATAGAAAATTAAAGGTTTCCAATTACGTCAATTAAGTTAAGTTAATTGATATAATATTGGTTAAGAGACCCCAATGGGGTTGTACCAATAAACATGCCCTTAGTTTCTATTGATATTATCGCACAATATTTAATTAGTCATGAAATATAGTCGAACATATACTTCTTTATGAACTTTACTTTCCAAAAATAACAACTTAAAATGGAATTGTTAGTAATCTGTGATAAGCTATATATGTAAATCATAACAATCATCAATTTTTTTTATTTTTCTTTTGCAATATTCTTCAAACATTGAATTTTCAATGTTGATTATTTTAATTTCATAGGGCTTGTTTAATTTTCAAGAATTTTTAAAAAGATTGTTAGTCATCAAGAAAATAGAGAAAATAAAATTTACATGGAAGATTGGGAAATGGAACAATTCTAACAACACAGTCAACAATGGAGAAAACAAACATTACAGAAAACGACTAAAATAATGAAAACTAAAACATTGAATACAATAAATAATTATGTTTTATTTCATATTTGTTTTATAATTATTTAATGTCTGTATAATTAAAACTTAAGATTCTCTTAGAATGTATCTTGATCTTGTTGCATTTACTATCATAATTATAAAAGGCAAGATTTAAGGGAAAAGGAAAGTAGGTTTCGAACCTGTCGCTTGAAGGGCGAGAAGAAGAGTTCATGAACCACTACACTATGAGACCTCTAACTGTTTCGGCGCCCCTACATTGTTTTTAAATTCTGGTATCTAAAGCCCATATTTAAGACCACCTCCATCAGTGTCTCTTAAGGCATATTCTAAAAAAAAAACAAGAAAAAAATAAATAAATAAGGATAAAGGAGCAAGAACCGGTGTCTATTTTAGGATTTTTAGAGATGTTAAGAACCTTACGTGTCACGTTCTTATTCGACCTCCCATTTATGTCTCTCTCTTTCCTCCTCCAATCTAGATCACCCCATTTTCTCCTACGATGATGTCATTTTTATTTAAACTTCTTATGTATGCTTTTTTATGTTATTAAATTTAATCATTCAAAAACAAAATCCAATCATTCAACTTCTATTAAAAAAAATTAAAAACCCCAAAGAGATTCTCCCATTGGACCCAAAAAAAATTAATTACTCTAAGAAAGGTTCTAAACTCCTTAAATCACAAAATTAACTATTAAATTATTCATTAGAATTCATAATAGGTTCTAACCATTGAGCTTGCTCTAAGAATCTATTAGGTTTAATAAGACTGGAAGCACACAAAAAAATGTGGCCGCTTTCTTAAAAAAATAGAGAAAAAATATGTTGTATAGGAGAGTTGAACCAGATTGGTAAAACAAAGTCTAATTTCTAGAGTTAATACCACTAGACTAAGACAGTCTTTTCAAAAATTTGTGGCCGGAATAGTTTCTTAAATATATTGGCCGGAAGCATGTGTTTCATTGGCTTGGTCCAAGGGCTGGTGGCTCTGCTTAGATTTGTTGTCTTTTTGCATTGTTTACATTTTATCCATATATTTTTGTAAAGGTTTTTTAGTCTAAGCTGAATTCAATGATACAAACAATAACATGCAATAATCAAATCTCTGTGTAATTACTAATTACAATTGTTAAATAGATATACATGTGTTGAGAAAAAAAAAGATGTACATTTACAAAATAAGAAAGTAAAGCACTTTCTTTGAAAAATTCATAGAAATTGAACTTTTGCACGAAAAAATAAAAGAGTATTTAAATATTTAGTGGAAAGTAGAGTGATTTAAAAAAAAAAGTAGAGTGATTTAAGAAAAGTAAAGATCCTGCATTAATTTTTTTGGGAAAGAATCCAACAATCAAGTTATAATATATATATTGAGCAAAAAAAATCAATTTTTATTTATATATTTATAATAATATACTCCATCACTGTGATTTTAACTTTTCTAACATTAATTTTTTTGGTAAAGAATCCAACAATATTGACTTCTCCATTCAGATCTTGCATTAAATTCAATTAACTCTGAAATATTTTTCCTTAAGGAAGTAATATCAACATATATGGAAGATTTAACTCTGGTCAAAATAAAAATAATAGAGGGATATTAAACTGAGACTTTTCTTGGCAAAGAGTGTATAAATAGAGTAGATGTTAAAAGTTAAAACAAAGTCCATAGTAATAAAACTTAAAACATATAATGGATATCAGAAAACCCTCTATCACTTTCTTTTTTGTAATAACATTGGTAACCTCGCTGTCTAGCTACAACACTTTGGCCGCCTCGGGTATTATACTTACCAACAAAATATTATTTTTAGTTATTTTCAGTTTTCGTTGATTATTCTGAAAGAAATTGTCGATTTTTTTATTTAATGAATCGACAGTGACCATTTATATGCATGTAGTATACATGTTTACTTAAAGGAATATGACTTTCAAATAATCTTGTATGGTCTATAGATAATTCAATTATCATAATTGTAATCTTGACTTGGATTGTATTTGTGTAGTGATTAACTCAGCAAATGGTGATGTTTGCGATGTTCCATGTGTGCCTGGAAAGTACGAGCTTTTCGAATGTGCCCATGACTGTATGGTGGATGGGTTCTCTACAGGATATTGTGATAAAAAATCTCAAAAATGCTGTTGCACCAACAGAGGGATTTAATATCAGGTCTTTGAAAATTGTCTGAGGCTTCAGTTATGAAGTGTAATGTTGAATGAAATAAAACAAAATTATTATCTATATATATATATATATAGGCTTCATAACTTAATTATTTATTTCGACGTCAATATATAGACAACAACAAAAGTTCAGAATTAAACTGCATATTCCTATTATTAATTTGACAGATTGTTAACTTACCTTTCAATGTTGACATCGAAATCACAAACCTTTCAACGTCAACAAAATGCAGTCTCAAATACAGTTGACATATATAGAAAATTAACAACTATATATGCACCCCACCCCACCCCCTTACCAAAACAGTGTCAACTGTAGATGTCATGATTTTATTGAGTATGTCGCTTTGAACATAGCGTGTTGTTGTGAAATGCAAATTAAAGCGTTAATATAAGCATAGTTACACCATTGATATATTTCATTATAAACAAAGTACTTTTACAACACAAAGTTAAATAAAAACATGAAACAACTAAACCATAAAAAGTGCTAAGCAATAGATGACAAAACATGAACTGAATGCCAAAGGAACGGCTCGAGACTGCGTAGATCTAAACCCAGGCCCTCCATAAAAGAAATGGCTCTTCCATTCATCTGTATATTCAGTCTTGACGTTGTAGGATTCAGGGTTTGTTACTATTTTCTTGATATTTTGGATCGGCTGCAGACTATTGTTGTTATCTATGAACTTGAGGTTGCGGAAATAGCTGCTTTTACCGAATCCTTCTTTGGGGAAGTGGCCAGACCCCATTTGAGTCTTTGTATGGCGGCTGAAATTTTGCAAGTTTAAGATTTCACCGCCCCATTCCGCGATGGTTGCGTAATCAGCTAAGGTTGTGAAAAGTTCTTTCGGCCAGTAACCTACCAATAAGTTACTGGGTCCCAAACTCAGCCACCAATTCCCATATATACGATCCTATCAAAACGAATACATATAAATGTTTAGGAATTGAAACATATAGAATTTTAATAAGAAACATATATATATGTAAAGCAGTGGGAAAAAGAAACGGACCTTCCATACAAGTATGGTAATCTCGTATTGACTACCTCCGAAAGAAGAAGTGGGAGAAATAGCTCCACCAAGGACAATACTGCTACTAGTTTGTATAAAACCAGAGCATCTTAGGTTATAGCATCCGTTCTTATACGAATCACTCTGTAAAATGTTACATTATTGTTACCAACAAAAATAATAAACTAATTCAAGTTCGTGTTATTCTAGATGGTTTTAATTAATGCATTAATACAAGCAAAACCAGTAGTATGGATGCTTTAAAACTCAGTTAAAGATTAACAACTGGTTTTTTCTATTTAGTGTTTTTTTCTATTTAGTGTAAATATTTTTAAATCAAATATATAATAATGATTAAACATTAAAATGTGATTTAAATTTTGTAGAAGATTCAAATTTTGTTTGCAATTTGGGTCCTAACAAAATTAATTTGAAAAGTATGTAGAGTTAGCCCTGAGAGTTGAAGGTCCAAAAGCCTAATTATTTTTCGGCCTTCAAAAATATGGAAATCAAAATATCACGGGCCGGAATAGAATTTTACAAGGCCTTAAGCCCTTGTTCTGATTTCTGTTCCAGGACGGGTCTGTAAGTATGTGTTAATTTTGAAAATCTTATTATTCTTTTTATTTAAGTTTTGTTAACTCCATATGTTTTAAAAGTTTCTTTTAATATTTGTATATATATAGATATTCTTGTAGTAATTTTCCAACTCACAATGTAAAAATACGCCAAGGAGAGAGTAATAATCAATTTAAAAAACCAATTACATTTATTTTAATATATTGATTTGTTGCTTAACTTTTGAAAAATGTACTGTAAATAAATTAAATATAATCGAATTTTTTAAATGTCATTTAAATATTTAAATATATATACATATTTAAAATTAAATCAAGAGATTTTATTTTGTATATTATAACTTAAATTAAGAGATATTATTAATTAATGTAATTTTGAAAACATATTTCACGATATTTGTATCCACTTTATTGTCCTCTAGTATTGTTTTTTATATATTGCATAATATTTTTGTATAGTATAGAAACTAAAAATAGTATAATATCCACAATAAACTTATAATATTACTCCTTTATTTTTTATTTGTCACAGTACTCTTTGCTCAAAGTAATACAGTTATTGTATTACCAAAATATTAAATAATATTAATAATGTTCTATAACATAAAATGCGATAAAACTGATAAAGAAACTTACTGTCCAAAAAATAAATAGCCTCGGTTTGTTATCGCCATACAACGTCGATCGGAAGAACCTAAATATTTGAATAATGCAACCATGTTAGTTTATTAATAATAGTACGTATATATTTGATGAAAATTATGGAAACATCCACAATCAAAAATTTAAACCAACCTGCCAGCCAAACTCTAGGGTGTTAAGGTCATTAGTCTTATATTTTCCCGAGCTAATCCAAATCTGAGATATAGACATCTCCTTTCCCTCTATCGCCGGATCCCATACGTTAATCGTGGCTTTTGCTCCGTATAGTTCTGGTGGGCTTTTCTCTTATGATCGCATACTATCATTCCACACCATATATAATACGTAATTAGATGGTTGCTTGAAGACAATGTCAAAATTAAAAAGCTAATAAACACACAATATTCAGTGTACGTAGTTTTAATTTCAACAGCTTTTGACTTGCTTTCTAATTAAAAGAAAATTTAAGGCATATCAAAAATAATAAATAACTGAATAATTTTAGAAAACCAAGAACCAAGTGAACCTGAAAAATCGGTTGCGCATATTAATCAATCTAAGAGCATCAGCATCCCAGCACCCCTAATGGGGTGCTTATTTTTTTAATTTTTTTTTATTTTTGTTTTTTTATTTCTGTTTTTTAAAAAATAAAAATAAAATAAAAAATAAAATAAAAAAATAAAATAAAAAATTAATTACGGGTCGCCACGTGTCAGTGGGGTCCGCGAATAATTCAACCAACATCTAAATGGAGCGCTTATTTAAGCGTGAAAAGCAACTGGTGTTGGCATTTTCGAGGGACCCATGATTTGTTTACTATTTTTTTTTCTAAGCGTTTATCTCTAAGCAACTGGGTTGCTGATGCTCTAACTATCTAGAATAGTTTGATAATATACCTCATGTCCACGATTGTAACTGGTGAAATCAGGCCCTGTCCGGTCAGTCTTACTGACACTGTAGTTCCGTACTGGTACGGTTCCTTCTGGACAGTTGACAGTACTAACTTGAGCTTCCCAAGTTTCCAGTTTGCTTTTCTTGTCTGCTTCGACTGTCCGAGGAATTTCGGACGGCCATTCCTGTTTTTTTTTCTCAAAAGCCAAAAATATTATTATTTTATTTTAAATAACATTAACATGGAAGTATAAAATTAAAAATGTAAAAAATCAAGCGAACCTGAATTTTATGATTTTTTAGTAAAGTGCTTTCAAATGCTGGCTGCTTTATTTTGTCGATACATTCGACATCATCTCCATCCGAAGTCTGTTGAAGATAAATTTCACAAATACATAAAAGATTAGTATAATTAATTTAGTTCAAAAATTAAGTGTATGATATATGGACATGTGGATGCGGTGTTCAAACGGGGTAAAGGAAAAAAGATTTTAAAAAATTGACGCTGCAATTTTTCATTTCTTGAGTTTTTTTTTGGTTGGAAACACATGCACATACGATGATGACGGACAAATAATCCTAGTTTAATAGCGGATAATTAATTTCTACTAGTTTAATAGTTGATATAACATTATAACTCGGTTGTTTTTTGTTTTTCAAAGAAGTTTAGGACAAAACTTTTAGAATAGTGAACTGGATCAGCAACAAAAACCATATAAGTAAGTAGAAACCTTAATAGTAACTGCAACTTTGATGATGGCTAGAACAAGGATGAAACGAAGAATCTGCGGGAAATCCATTGTAGAGTCACAGCGCTCTCTATCTTCTTTTCTCACAGGCGATCTCTGGAAATCAGCGTTTTCTCTCTCTCGATATCTCGCGTGAACTATTGTCTCTTATGTTTTGATTACTCTCGCTCTCTTCTGTTTTTAAAGAGTTTTTTTTCTGAGTCGACGAAAGAAGAATCCCATGCAAAGAAGGCATGTGTTCATTATAACGACCAAACAAGAATGGTTTCTGTTTCTGGTAAGTGGTAACCGTGTGACGTTCAAGTAGATAATTTATACATGGGCCATGTACATCCGTTCTTTTCAAAAGATCAGTTCTTTTCAAACGTTTAGAAAACAATGGATCCAATGAATTAGGCTAAAGTTAAAAAGTTATATTCAATGGAAGGCCAGGGGCGTAGCCAGTGCATGACCAATGGCGGCACGTGCACCTGTGGAAGGCACACCGGCTCCATCCGCAAACTCTAAAAACCATGTGAGCAACTTACAAACATCACACTATATAATGACAATGATATATGACCAAAAAAAGAAGAAAGTAACTGGATACATGACTCATCATTTATGTCGATTTATCCTTATTGCTTGATTTCGAACTTCATAAAAATGTTCTTGTTTAATTTCACACTTGATTTGCTCTGGCTTATTCCTTTTTTATTGTAAAGTACTAAAATAGATAACTCTCTCGTTCCCTTGGAAACAAAATGTTTTGGGAATAGCTTACTCGTGTTTAGATTATCTTTTCCTCACATTTCTTTCTTTAACTTTTTGTGTGTTTTACGTTACATATAATTAATAACCATGTTTTAACAATACATATAATTAATAACCATGTTTTAACAAAAAAAAAAGCCTTGTCTACTAAGAAATACCCTATTTGGTCTACAACATGAACTAAAGTGTAAAAGGCAATAATCTAAAACTTTAACTTGATCCACTCCATAAACCACATACGATTTCATGATATTTCAATACTTATATGTTTTGTAGACGTTAGAAATTGCAACATCTACATAGGCTCCACTAGAAAATAATTAGTCACATAAAATCACAAGTTAGTTTACTCCACGTAAAGTAATTCTTTTTTGTTTGCAGAAATATTTACATTTAAGTTCGTCTACGATACGATTAAACATGTCTACATTAACTAGATACTTAAATTTTATCAAAAGAAAGTTAGATTAAACAAATATTAGTTAGAAGATTTCAAACTCGGTTCACTCTCACTGTATAGACATTTTTTAACAATACGTCCTAAATTTAATTTGGTCCATGATATAACTGATAAACTAAAGATATCTAATAAACCCAAATAATTTAGAATTGATATACAAGAGGAGCTAACTTCGTCAAACCAGACAAAATGCTTAAATATGCTTTATTTTAATGTAAAATATAATTCCTATGAAATATATAACTTCCCCAGTGATAAGATTCAATTTGTGAAGAATTGTTTTTCATAAAAAGTAATTACAACTCTTTTAATAGAGAAGATATATATTCTTTTGAAGAATATAAATCTAGAGTGTAATTTAAAGGACAAATGGGAAAAAGGTAGGAAAGAAGAGGAAAAGTTGTCTCAGATAGTTGTGGGTCTTGTAAAGAGACTACGCGATAGCCATAGCTCAAAACAACAATAACAACAAAGATTGCACATTTCTCCTCAACTACTTCACTCTCAATTATGTTCATCTTTGCTATTACATCCACTACTACATCTACGTCATGTTCATCTTTGTCTACACTAATGATGTGAATGTTCCTCCAACATCCACTACTGCATCCACCCCCAAAGATTGCCATTTTAGGTCGTTTGTTTTTCTTAAAACTACAATTCTGTAATTTTTAGTATTTCTAAAGCCACATTCAACATTTTAACAGTAAAACTATAAATTTCAAACTAAAAAACCTTGACAGCAAAATACAAGTCTCAAACAATCGGACCATAATGTCGACAATCATTTTGCCTCTCTGTTAAATACTAGCTCAGATAACGAATCACAACACATCATAATATTAGATCAAATGGTATAATATTTTATCGTCTCGCAAGTTTAGTGACAAAACATAATGCCATTTCTACTACCAATTGGATCCGGTTAAGTCAAGTAAATTTGACCAATTTGGTTTGGTTATTGGTTACTCTAACGGTTTAACAAATCTATATTAAACTAACCGTTTAGCAATCGAAAACTTTGACCTTTGATAGGTAATAACGTTGAAAGAAACGACCAGAAGAGCGAGATCGTCCGATCTCGATTATGAACAACAATAACCAGCATCAGCTTCTGAACAGCTTAGCTTCTTATTAATCAACTTTTATAAGATCTACTTTAGTGTTGTTTCTATAGTAGATCCCAATCAACTTTTTGGGTATCCTAAAATTAATTTGGTTTCCAGATAAGTGTATGTTGTCCCTTAGATTTTAAAAAAATCCCCAATAAAATTATTCTAAAAAGAACAAACAGTTGGAACTTATAAGTCAAGAAGAAGATAGAAAGAAAAAGAAAAACACTTAATGAATTATTCTTGATTGATTCTCCGTTTGAAAAGTAACCATGAGAGCCACTACAGGAAAAAAAGAGTTAATATCAGGTATCAAACAAGACAAGAGTATCGTTAAACAAAGAAACCACAAAGACATTTATTTACCTGCTTAGTGGAGTCAGGTATGAACCTCACGACCGAGCAAATATCTGCCGTGAAAGGACTTGGCCTTTTTAAAAAAGTAGAAAAAGATGTAAGCAGCAAACTATAGTTTACATTGTAAAATGAAATGTGCTTTAATTTCATCAAAATTCATATAGGAAACTAACCTTGTCTGCTTCTTCAATCGAAGAAAACTCAACGTAGGCAAATTCATCGAACTGGGCCATCGCGTCCCATAATCATTGTAACATTAACAACTTGGCCAGCTTCTTTGAAGAAGTCCTCGCTGGAGAGGATAATTAAATAGTAAGATCAATGGAAAACTTACAAAAAAATAATAACAAAAGGTGTGTTATACTTACAATCTGATCTTTTACAATAGTATACGAGATTATCAACTTATATTATTTATGATGGAGCGCGAACAAGACGAGGGGTTTGTGATGGATATTGCTGAAAGTCAAAATAATATTACACAAAAAGTTAATATCAAACAAACATATAGCAAACCCGCAACTAGGTCCTTATTTTTATCAAATGGACTAATAATCTCATTAGTAATATAATATGCACTAAGAGAAAAAAGAGAGAGGTACATACGTCAACATTAAATCCACCATCCACTTCTTCCTCGGAGTCTGAGTCAGAAGTTAAAAAAAGAAGAAGAATCTAATACGCAGGGGAGAAGAATACTATCACGTATCAAAACAACACAAGAATATCCTAACATAGACACTGGAAAAAAACATCAAAGTGTGCCTGCTTTGTGGAGTTGAAGACGAATCTCACGACCTAGCAAAGATCAACCGTTAAAGGCCATCGCCTTAAAAGTAGAAAACAATTTAATCAGAAATCTTTACTTGTCAAATGAAATGTGCTTTCATAAACTCATATACTCCCTCAAAAGTTTTTTTTAGATTTTATTAGTTTCACAGTAATAGAAGTTGTGTGTTTTCAATACTACTTTTAAATTGTTTTACATTTTAAAATAAGAATTAAAAAATAATACTAAAATAAATTTAACTTTTTGAAATTATGATATTAAATAATGTTATTTTTGGTATTGCAAATTTATTCGTATGAAATTCTAAACTTTCAGAGGAATAGCAAAAAGAAAGTAGTCTAACCTTGTCTGCTTCTTGGATCGAAGCAAACTCAACATAGGCAAATTCACAGAAACGGCCATGGTGTTCTACAAGGTTCCTCCTTGTCCTAAGGAGGAATCTTCTGCTTAGGAAGTTGGCTTTTCAAGCTGTAGTCTTTCACTTTTGGAAAGAGAGAAATAATATGATCCACAACAATGTTTCTCTGCCAGCTACTAATGTCTTCAGAGCCATCCACAGGGAGATGCGGAATATTATTTCCTCTAGGAGATCGAACAAGCTTTTCAGCTCATTTATGGTTCTATGGTTAGGATAAGTGCTTATGGTGTCCATTGAATTGGATGTTGTTTGATCTATCTTGTTTCTTCTTTCTTTTTGCCAAGATGTGTCAAACTTAAGATCTTGCTTGTGTAAAATCTTTTTTTCATTTATATGATATTTATAATTTAGTAAAAAAAACATTAAGAACTTGGCCAACTTCTTTGAAGAACTCCTCTCTGGAGGATAACAATAGTGGTCAACGGAAAACTTTCAATAGTAACCAAAGGTGTGTACTGTGTTATACTTACATATCTAATCTTTGACAATTGTATACGAGATTGTCAACACAGATTGATTTTAATATTCTATTAGTAGAAGGTCTTGGTGGCTGTTGTTGAAAGTCAAATCATAATACACAAAAAGTTAAGTTCGAACATATAGCAAACAAAAGTTACTTCAGATCTGTACAAGAAGAAGGCCATAATTAAGGAGAAGAAGATTACCGTGCTTGAGGATGATCCCATGGACGCAAGAAATAATTCGGTTAGTGGGCTTCAGGATTTAGGAAGATGTACTTATAGTTATCGGGAGAAAAAAAAATGTAAATATAAAAAGAAAAGAGAATTCACGAAATCTATATGCATTTTTATTGCAATAAAAATGCTTATTGGATTAGAGGTTTAGAAAATTTTATAAGTTTTTAGATTTGATGGAAATTTAGGTGTATTTTGAAGATATCGAATTTTCTTTAGGTTATAGGTGTTTTGATAAGATTTTTATAATAATTATTTTCAAGTATTTTGAATAATTTAATATAATGGTTATGAAAAAGATGATTAAAAATCTAAAATAATTATTTATTGTTCAAATAAATATAAAGAAAATTGAAATTTGAATAGATTTGAAACATTAAGATACTTGAGAATTTGTTTTTCAACTGTGAAAGATTATTTAAAATTATATATAATATGTAAAATTTGTCAATAATCTATATGTAAATATCTATTTTAATTTTCCTTCAATTCAAGCTTCTATCTCAAGTAGCCACCTTGAATCATTTATGATGTATATAACACAAGAAGAACAAGTTAGAGACATACAAAAGATAAAATATATACACCAAGAACCATGAGACTAGCTAGGCCATCAGTGTCTCCCCTTACAGAGTCTGGATACAAAGTTCAACAAGGCAAGACCGAAGCATTCATTACCTGGAGTGCCTTCAAGTTGTATTTCATGCTTGTGATGGCCTGAAAGCTGAACATACGAGAGTTAACAAAATTATCCAGACTCTGAAATACGTTCGGATAGTGATTCTATATGTTCGATAGCACTCTCCACCAGCTTCTCATCTTTATCTTTAATGATGACGATCTGTTTACAAGTATTTTATCTAGGCATAAAACTACAGAAGCTTTCTTCAACCTTCCTTCTACTTTAAAGCTTGGCAGGCCAGCCAATTTGTTCTAATGTTGGCAGAATTTGCCTCGTCTTTCTCTATTATTGATGTGTTAGACAACTGTACTCCTGATTGGCTTATAAAATAATATATTGAGATTCGAGAGAGATAAGCACTCAACTTGCAACCGGTTATGAATTTATAATGAGTATGCTTAAGTTATATAATCAAAATCTTTTTTATTGTGTTCGTTGTCTTTGAATTGATTCCTTCCGTCTCTTTTTCTTCTATACTTTCTTCGATCATCTTTAGAAACATATCACTCTTTCATCATCGCTTCTTGCACGCCCCACAAGTGCAGCCCTCCATCCCCCTTTCTAGTGACTGCACATGATAAACAATCAACGAATAAAAGCATTAACTAAGAAAACGTATTTGGCAAAAAAAAAAAATACTAAGCAAATGTTTTGAAATCTCATGTTCCAATTGTATGGCTTTTATGGACAGAAGTCCAACTCGAGCATTTCTTCATATACTACTTGAATAAGACCATAACATGTGAATTTACATTGAACCTCATAATCTAAGGTTAACCTCAGACATGAACTTCCTATATATACATAACTATCTATTTCTATGTGATCATTGTATACATAGAGCGACTATTTATGATTCTTAACGTACATAGGGCATAGATAAGATATGTATGAGAATGTTTATTAAAACATAAACTAATTACCGCGAAATTTACAGTTGTCATGTAAATTTTGCTGTATTGAAAATATTTTAAGCCCCTGAGTAAAGGTTGATTCATGATTTGATCAATTGTAAATAGCTGCTATATTACCATAATTGTTTTTTCAACACACCAAAATATGGTTGAGATGATTAAAAGTAGCATTCTCTCAACATGCATATATTATAAGGATTAATTAATATGATCATCTTTACTTCAGTTTGAGACAATGTCATATATCGAATGTATAGAAAGATGCACCTCTACTTGGTGTTGAAGACCTTTGATATGCTCAGCAGCCAAATCCAACATTTCTGCATAGCTCGTTTGCTTCAAAAAAAAGTCAAAACATTATTTTTAGGTATATGTGTAATATATAATCACCTTAATTAGACCTAAATTACATAGAAATTATAATTCCTAGCTCTCACATTGTCTATATTAGGCACCAGTTCTTGTAGCTTCTTCAGCTTCCCGCTTATTCTCGTTCTTCTATCCTATACAGAAAACTTGATCATACTCTTGCTTTCTTTGGGTTTCACGTATAATTCTCTTGTATACTCATGTAATTATAACATCAATATCAAATCAATAGAATACAACTAACCCTTTCAGCTATACTACGCGGGTGAGTCGCACATCCACGCTTGGCCCTAACCCTACAGGGCACCGAACCCTCTGGGATTTTCATCAAACTCTCCATTCTCGCCATTTCCAGAGACGTTTGTGGCATGCTAAACTAAAGAATCAGAACCAGACCAAACATCAGTTTAAAGCTTTATAAACATTTTTGAAAATTTAATAAATCAATAATAGTACCTTCTCTAAAGTATGTATATGTATTAGACAACACCACTCAACATACATTTTTTTTTTGGTAGGCACCACTCAAGATGCATGAACTTGTGACATACATTTTTATTGGCATTTATTTCAATTTGAAATCCGATTTATAGACTACATGTTAGATATATTACACAAAAACACTCAGCACAGTATAATATCATTTATTAAGATACAACTTGTAAATCATACATAGAACAATCATGAACGTTCTCCAAACTTAGAAAATCAAAAATACAAATCACACAACTTTGGACATATGCAATTTCCCCTCTTTTACCTAGCAGATTCGAAGAATTGTGACACTTTATTGCATAGACAATGAAAGTATTCAAGATTCATACAACAAAAATATAGAAATACCTGAGTTTCTAAGGTGAAAAAGTCGGTGGTCTTGGACCGTTCATCAATGGTGAAACTGATTTGAGAAGACGACCTGTCCCAATTGTTACCATCATTTCCAAAACTCATACTCGTCGATGCGGCACTGTTTATAGCCGCCGCAGCCGCTTGTACCTCCGAGATTCTCGGTAGAGAGTTATGTTCTTGATAATTACTACTACTCCTGCCTGAGAATCTCTGCTCCGACTTCAACCTAGATGGCCCTCGCTCTTCTCCTCTTCCTCCGCCGTATCCTCCGTTTGGCTGCCCTAGGGAAAAACCTGTTCCCTCTTCCATTAACAAATTTAAATCGAAAGAGATGTAATGCTATGTAGGGTTATTAAACTTGTAACTATCTTAGTATTTTAATAACCAGTATGATTTGATTTTTAAAAGAAAACGTATATATATTATATACACAAAATAGAAGATAATGGGCCGAGTTCGAGATTCGAGATTCGAGGACCCCTTCCTTTGTCTCTACTTAGATTTTATTCTTTTATTTATCGCCAATTTGACAGAAATTAATATTCACTATTCGAATTCTAAACTATTATTATCATTTATCCTATATAATAATGCAAGAGGGGTAAACTTTCTTGGGGCTCGCACATGTATTACAGTGCAAAATAAACCGATGCAATGAACAGAAGATCAAATTAAATTCTATAAATTATTACTTGCAAGTTGTAACGAACAATATAGTAGTAAATCTATCTTTATTTTTCTTATAAAATAAATCCATTTCTTATAATAACAAGTAGGTGTATCCCAAAATCAAATTAGTGATTTAAGCCATGTCAGCAAGGTGGGCCTTATGGCTGCTTTGTCAGAAGAGAAAGAGCATGTGGGATGGATTAAATATTGCCAAGTGGACTATATTTTTCCAATGATTCATTTTTTAACATATACTTTTGGCAAGTGCATGTTTTTATAAGACACGCTATTTGCATTAAGTTACATTATTAAATTATACAACTTGTCTCCCCTGAAAATACATGTTCAATGGTTCATGGATGTAAATGTATTATTTGATCTTAGCATGTAAATGTATTTATACGTATGTTTGTAAACATGTATTTTCAGTATATGTATGCAAACCATATCGACCATGGTTTCTCCAAACATAAATGAAAGAGAGGTTAATAAAATCAATAGATTGATTAACCATATCAAAACAAAATCTACAGGTAGATATTTTGGTAGCTATTGTGATTTCGATTTTCAGTTAAGTTGTTATTAATTATAATTGTTAATTAATTAGAAAAACAAAAGTCGCATCCCTTTTATATGTGGAGGGAAACAAATAGACAAATTAAAGTCATCGCAAATCGCAATCAATGCAATGTTACATGGTTTGGATCCCAGGAAGTCAAAATTACGTGTTAGACCAATTTAGTTATCATCTCGTTTAATCAGATTCAATACAAGTTTATTTAAATCGTACGTTTCATAATTTTCACATATTTTGAAACATTTGCTGCAATACTAAATATAAGTAATGATCAATTTAGTTAAAATTGATATTATACCGATTCTAATTGGTACAGGTAAATAAAAATTACAATTTTGTATAAAATTTTAAATATGATTATAAATAGTCTCAATGAAACAAGATAAAACTCAAAACATTGATTAACTTAACCAAATAATACTAATTATAATCGTATGTTATGCCTATCTGTAAGAGTGTATTTTAATTTGCATACCGTCGACTATACATCAAAAAATTGTGGTGGAAAATGTAAGAAACGCAAAAGTTACCGTTGGGTTCAGTGGGAAGAAGTTGGTCATAGAATCCAGCCGGAGAGCTTCTGTGTCGGAACAAAGGAGAGGAAGAAGCGCCGGAATGTCCGATGGTAGATGGTTCGCCTGAGAAGTGATGACCGAACCCGACGACGTTGGGATTGTGCTGCTGCCGCGGCGGAGGTGAAACATTATGGTGAGTTTGAGAACCGAGGGAGGAGAAACCACCTGAAGTTTCATCATATGGATTGTTTTCGGCGTCGCCGCCGTCTGGAGTGGTGGACTTGGAGGAGGAACGAGGGTACATAATTTGTTTTTGCCTGAAAAGATAAACCCTATAAAAGTTAATCTGACAGTTAGGGGAAAATCTTGAGGAGAGTCTTTAAGAATGAAAGAGAAAGAGATCTTATGACTAGTTCATTGGTTGATATAATAATGTAAGAGAGTTACTAAATGTAGTTAGGGATCGTAAAGTTGAAATGAATTAAATTAGTGAAAGGGGACAAATTAGAAAGGTGGCTTCTGTGTGTGCATGTGCTGTAAGTGCTCGTCCGCCTGACGAAGAGAGTCTTCTACTCACGGTCGTCAACGCATGTGCACCTCACGTGGTTGACAGTTGGATATTTTTGACGTTCTTTAAATTCTAGTTGATTAAAGTTTTTTCATATAACTTTTCATCTGTGGAAGTTGTGGAAGAAGGTTGGTTGGAGTTTTACGTAAAGAAATGAGCATTTTATTTATTTGGTAAATGGTAATGAAGTAGAATTAACTTTATCTAGTGTACTTTCTGTAAACATATTGTTTAATGTTCTTGATGGTATCAATGGTAAACTAAACTAATGCGATAGTGGGATATGATGTAAATTGTTAATATTTTCTATGAATAAAATTGTTAATAGTTTCGAATATAATTTAATGAATCTAAATTTCATATACACAAACATGATTGTTGAGCATAGGTTGGTTGTCTTTGGTTTGTTGTTCAAAAAAAAGTTGTCGTCACAATTATTGGGTCACTCGATTAAATTAGAACGAACTACACGAAGCCCAAGATTGTTACCCAATATCCAACATTGTCGTATAGGTAGGCCAGATTTGTCCGAATCATAAGGGAGGCGGATAAAGACCGATACTTCTTGGTTTGGATACTATTAGGTCTATGAAGTTTGGTTATTTCAAATCAAATATATTTGTATATATATTCTCATTTCATGTTCAAATATTTTTTTTATAAGACAAAAAAGTAGGAACGCAAGCATTATAAATAAGGTAGAATTTGCGAGATATCTAAAATTGCAAAAGAAATTAAGAGTATGTCATTGATTTTGACATAATGTAATAACTAACATTTATGTCATTTATTATTTGGTTCTACCATTTTTTCCTGTAATCATCCAATGACTTTGTTATTTGAGATGACCAAAAAAATATATAGTGAATAAAATATTTAAATATGATATCAATAAAATGAGATGTGGCTAAAATTTAGTGCACACTATTGACAACGACAGTGTCAAAGTCATCTATACTATTTTTTTACCTCTAATTAATAAATCTATACTGTAATCAGTAAATTATAACCCAAATATAATCTATAACTGTTTAACTATATATTTAAAATTTATCAGCCATATTAAATCCTACATACTCACTTAAATATTAAACCTTAGACAAGCCTCTTAGTTACTAAATCTAAACCCAAATATAATTTTAACCATATGTTGCGAGTGTAGAATTCTATCTCAGTGACATAGAACAACACCCAAGATACGGTAAGAACTATACAAAATAAACCCACCCAAAATCTTTGACTACTATATCCAAACCCCTACTTAGTAAATCTAAACCCTAACCAGGAACCTATAAACCCAAATACAATCTATAAACTATTTTTCAATATTAGACAATCTAAACTCTAACAAAGAACGTACAACATGGCAAATTATTACATATTTAATAAATAGTATAGAACTATTATCACAAATAGTATAGAAATATTGTCACAAATTGACTTTGTAAATGCTTTAGAGAAGTTTTGATAGTATAGTACACTAATATAAGGGTTTATATGCTATCTAACCAAATTTGACTATTATACCCACCCACTTAAATATTAAACCCTAGACAAACTCTCTAGTTACTAAATCTAAACCCAAATAACTGAACTATAAACTCAAATAGAACCTTTATAAATAGTTAGAATGACTGACTCACACCCAATTTTAAATATTAAACTCTAAACTGTTATCACTAAATCAAAAACTCAATCTTCACCTTCCAAATACTAAACCCTAAATTTTAATCACAAATTCCTAAACCATACCACCCAATTAAATATTAAACCCTAAACAAACTCCCTAGTTACTAAATCTAAACCCAAATATAATGTCTATGATTGCATGAAAGAAGTTAATGTTGACCCCAACCATACTCCCTCACATTCTAAATACTAAACCCTAAATTCTAGCCACTAAACCATAATCCAAATATACACTAAACCCTAAACCTAAATAAATAGATTAAGTTAAACCCTAATCAATGAAGTATAAACCCAAATAGAATGTATATAATATGGTTTACTATACCCAAACTTTTACTTAGTAAATCTAAACCCTAGGCAGGAACCTATAAACTCAAATACAATCTATAAATTGTTTTCCAATATTAAACACTTGAAAGCACATTTACTTGGTTAACATGTTGCATATCTTATATTCCATATAGTCTAAGTAGTATAGTAAACGAATGTTCCAAATAATCAAATTTGACCAACACACGAAAAAATGAATTTCATATTACAATCAATCACACAAAATGACAAAGAAGAGACCTATCAAATTAAAAAAACATAACATATTATTACATTTTTAAGGAGTAGTATAGAAATATGTCTCAAATAGTATGGTAACCGTACATAGATAGCTATACCTAAGAATATATACTATACTATTCATTTCACCAAATATAGTATAGACGGCGAGTTCATCTTCTTCAATTCTTTTCTGTAGACAGACTGATACACATGCATTTCCTTCACCATCATTATTTTTCACCACCATATAGAGATCGTCTTCATCTCCTCTCTTTTTCCCGACACGATGATGCTTTTACCGACTCGCTGTCGTTGTTCTTCACCACTGGATCTATAAAATAAAAACAGAAATGAAAACAGAGTATGTAAACAAAAGCATGATTGTGAGAATCAATTGATTTAAGAAAAAAAAAGAGAAAAAAATGAAAGAGTTGTTGTGTGTGCTCACCGTCTACGCTTTGATCGTTGTATGTTCTTCACCACTGGATCTTTAAAACAAAAACAGAGTATGAAAACAAAAGCATGATTGTGAGAATCAATTGATTTTTTTTTTAAAGAAAAGAAATGAAAGAGTTGTTGTTTTTGCTCACTGTCTATGACTTCATCGTTGTCGCTTCTTTAAAACAATTGATTGTTCTTTTGGTGAAGTATTGAAAGAGAAATATTATGTGACAAAAGAAAACGTATGATTTTGTTGATAATCTGAAGAAGAAAGAGAGACAGTGGAAAGAGATGGTGGAGTATAGACGTGGCGGTGGTGGTGATGGATTAGAAGATGTGGCTAAAAGTTTTTTATATATTTTTTAATTATTTTTGTTTGTAGGTTTCACCGGTTGGTTGAGAAGGGTAATATGCACTACAAGAAAACGTAGCAGTAACAACGGCGGTTTACGACGAAATTATTTCCTCGTAACTTTACATGGGCTTTACAACGCAATTACGACGAGACATTATTTCGTCGTAAACTCCATGGTAATTTACGACGAAAAGATTTCGTCGTAAAGTCAATGTAAGTTTACGACGAAAGTACGTCGAATGCGAAATAGTTGTAAACGTTACATCGACATTACAACGAATCATGTTACCGTTATATAAAGGTGAAAACGTGCATTCAATGTGCTTTAACTTACCTAAATTCGTTGTAAAGTCGTTGTAAATGTTCCATGTAAAATCCATGTAAAACTTTTCTTGTAAAATCATTGTTATATTTCTCTATATATATATATGTCATTTCCCACAACTCTCTTCTTCACAACACACAACTCTCTTCCTCTCGAACCTGATGGCGTTTAGACTATGTTCCTCATTCAGCCACCAATTACTATTTCGAAGATGACGATAAGGAACATGAGTCATTCGTCTGTCTGCCAATTCAGTGGAGCGACAAGGAGAAGTGGACGGAAGTGCAGTTGGTTTATACTTGAAAGGAACCTCCAACCATCGTCAAAGGTTCCTCTCAAGTACAAACCAGCTGCACTTCCGTCCACTTTCTCCTTGTCATTCCACTGAATTGGCAGACAGACGAACGACACAGGTTCCTTATCGTCGTCTTAGAAATAGTAACTGGTGGCTTAACAACGCAATTACGACGAAACCAACGAAACCAAATTTCGTCGTAAACGCCATGTAATATTACGACGCAAGTACGTCGAAAAGTAAACTTTACATCGACATTACAACGAATCATGTTACCGTTATATTTAGGTGAAAACGTGTATTCAATGTGCTTTAACTTACCTAATTTCGTCGTAAATTCGTTGTAAATAATATGTTAAAACCATGTAAAATCCATGTAAAATATTCCTTGTAAAATCGTTGTTATTTTTCAACTACCCAACTCGAAAATTTCTCTATATATATGTCATTTCCCACAACTCTCTTCTTCACAACACACAACTCTCTTCCTCTCGAACCTGATGGCGTTTAGACTATGTTCCTCATTCAGCCACCAATTACTATTTCGAAGATGACGATAAGGAACATGAGTCATTCGTCTGTCTGCCAATTCAGTGGAATGACAAGGAGAAAGTGGACGGAAGTGCAGCTGGTTTGTACTTGAGAGGAACCTTTGACGATGGTTGGAGGTTCCTTTCAAGTATAAACCAACTGCACTTCCGTCCACTTCTCCTTGTCGCTCCACTGAATTGGCAGACAGACGAACGACACAGGTTCCTTATCGTCGTCTTAGAAATAGTAACTGGTGGCTTAACAACGCAATTACGACGAAACCAACGAAACCAAATTTCGTCGTAAACGCCATGTAATATTACGACGCAAGTACGTCGAAAAGTAAACTTTACATCGACATTACAACGAATCATGTCACCGTTATATAAAGGTGAAAACGTGCATTCAATGTGCTTTAACTTACCTAATTTCGTCGTAAATTCGTTGTAAATAATATGTTAAAACCATGTAAAATCCATGTAAAATATTCCTTGTAAAATCGTTGTTATTTTTCAACTACCCAACTCGAAAATTTCTCTATATATATGTCATTTCCCACAACTCTCTTCTTCACAACACACAACTCTCTTCCTCTCGAACCTGATGGCGTTTAGACTATGTTCCTCATTCAGCCACCAATTACTATTTCGAAGATGACGATAAGGAACATGAGTCATTCGTCTGTCTGCCAATTCAGTGGAATGACAAGGAGAAAGTGGACGGAAGTGCAGCTGGTTTGTACTTGAGAGGAACCTTTGACGATGGTTGGAGGTTCCTTTCAAGTATAAACCAACTGCACTTCCGTCCACTTCTCCTTGTCGCTCCACTGAATTGGCAGACAGACGAACGACACAGGTTCCTTATCGTCGTCTTAGAAATAGTAACTGGTGGCTTAACAACGCAATTACGACGAAACCAACGAAACCAAATTTCGTCGTAAACGCCATGTAATATTACGACGCAAGTACGTCGAAAAGTAAACTTTACATCGACATTACAACGAATCATGTCACCGTTATATAAAGGTGAAAACGTGCATTCAATGTGCTTTAACTTACCTAAATTCGTTGTAAAGTCGTTGTAAATGTTCCATGTAAAATCCATGTAAAACTTTCCTTGTAAAATCATTGTTATATTTCTCTATATATATATGTCATTTCCCACAACTCTCTTCTTCACAACACACAACTCTCTTCCTCTCGAACCTGATGGCGTTTAGACTATGTTCCTCATTCAGCCACCAATTACTATTTCGAAGATGACGATAAGGAACATGAGTCATTCGTCTGTCTGCCAATTCAGTGGAGCGACAAGGAGAAGTGGACGGAAGTGCAGTTGGTTTATACTTGAAAAGAACCTCCAACCATCGTCAAAGGTTCCTCTCAAGTACAAACCAGCTGCACTTCCGTCCACTTTCTCCTTGTCATTCCACTGAATTGGCAGACAGACGAATGACTCATGTTCCTTATCGTCATCTTCGAAATAGTAATTGGTGGCTGAATGAGGAACAGAGTCTAAACGCCATCAGGTTCGAGAGGAAGAGAGTTGTGTGTTGTGAAGAAGAGAGTTGTGGGAAATGACATATATATATAGAGAAATATAACAATGATTTTACAAGAAAAGTTTTACATGGATTTTACATGGAACATTTACAACAACTTTACAACGAATTTAGGTAAGTTAAAGCACATTGAATACACGTTTTCACCTAAATATAACGGTAACATGATTCGTTGTAATGTAGATGTAACGTTTACAACTATTTCGCATTCCACGTACTTTCGTCGTAAACTTACACTGACTTTACGACGAAATCCTTTCGTCGTAAATTACCATGGAGTTTACGACGAAATAATGTCTCGTCGTAATTGCGTTGTAAAGCCCATGTAAAGTTACGAGGAAATAATTTCGTCGTAAACCGCCGTTGTTACTGCTACGTTTTCTTGTAGTGACA
>NC_027751.1:52192868-52196499 GCF_000695525.1 Brassica oleracea var. oleracea
TATTTGGTTTCATATTTAATTTTATTTCAAATATTTTAAATTTTAAAATTATTGTTTTATAAAATTTATATAATTATTATAATTAATTAATATTTTAAATATGGAGATGTAAATTCGTTGTAAAATTCCACGTTAAGTCCTCGTAACGTTTACGAGGAATTTACATGAAGTCGTTGTAAAGTCCTCGTAAAATTTACATCGACTTTACGTGGAAGCCTTACGTGGCTTTTACAACGAACTATTACGAGGTATTTACATCGTCATTTACGAGGGCATTACGACGAATAGTTTCCTTCCGCTTTACGAGGAATTGACTTCCTCGTAAACGTAACTAGGACTTTACGACGAAACCTCCGTTACGACGAGCGTTTAACAACGAAACGCGTATCGATGTTAATTCGTCGTAAAGCCCCTATTACGACGAATTTACAACGAATACCGCCCTCGTAAAAAATATGTTTTCTTGTAGTGATGGCAATATCTATAATGTGTTGTATATTGAAAAAACAAGGTTTTAAATAGTGAATGAATTATAATTTGTTTGATGGAGGTAGGATCCAATTCTCTATAAATAGTCATTTCCGATGCGAATTGAACTCAGGTGACAATAAAGCCGCAACCCCTTTACCGGCCAACTCGATGTTGGTATGTTCAAATATATTTCAGTATCAATTCAAATTTGATGGCATTTGCAACAGCTCCTTTTGAGTTTGTTTATGGTGGATAAATATTTTTTCTTTAGGTTATTTGAAAATATGTTTCACCAATGCGCACTTTTTAATAGGCTAGCTGAAATTTTTAAAATTTTAATTTCGTTGGTTAACGGCGAGATATTAAACGCAGTTTATTTTTCGTAAAGTTCGATGGACAATAAGACACAAAATATGTAATTCTAGACCTCCTGTTAAGCATGTGCATGCTTTGCTTCTTCTTTTTTTTGAACATCGTGTATGTTTTGCTTATAAGACACATAGTTAGTTGGTCATGTAGTCCCATTTTCTGATACTTCTTTTTTGGTGAAACCTGCAAAGAAAATGTGACATCTTTTGGATTTAAGTTTGCTTCCATTTTGTTTATATTTTTGGAATAAAGATACATATCGAAGTGGTAACTTTGGATTGAAGTTTGGTTCCTATTTTTTTCATTAGATTTATTCAGATTTAATAAAATTCTTGTTAAACTTAAGAACTCTTTTTTGTTTCGTTTTCTTTCGAAAATGACCAAATTACCAAAGTTCATGTGCAAAAAATAAACGAATTATATTTTCATTAATTACTTTTTCGAGTGTTCAAAAACAAAATTTAATTGCTTTTTCGATTTTCTCTTGTTTGTTTTGGAATTTTATTTTAGACCAGGTAAATTATTTTAGTTTAACCTGTTATAAATAAAACTATAGTTTGTTTATATGTAAAGTTATCGCCAATAGTATACAGTTAGTTACGGTCCGGTTAAAACACAGTCAAGTAACTCCAAACGTAAAGAGCATGTCAACCGTGCCGATCCAACCGTGTTGAATATTTTAGATAAACTTATATTTCTTATATAAGCTCTTTTGGCTGACTAATACTTCCGAAAATAAGATTTTCTAGAGTATGTACGTTTATTAAAAATTTAATAAATGTTTATAATTTAATTTATTTTTTACTTTATTATACATTTTCCAATAACTTTTCACCAATAAAATTTAATCAATTCAAATATTTTCAATTAATGTTTTTCAAAAATATAAAAAAGTACCTTAACAATATAGAAAATTTATCTTTGTGGAACAAGAAAAAAATCTAAAACATCTTACTTTCGGGAACGGATTTCCCGAAAGAAGTATTTCTTATTTAAGTTGGTTAACCTAATCATATTTATCTACATAGATGGGTATGTTTACATCCATTAAGAGATGTCATTGGTTATTTGATCAAATACCTTAAATAAAAAAGGCAAATACTTTCAACTCCATGACAACTAGATAATTCTAAGTATGAAATTCCAAATGTGGATATGTGCTCAACAATTTTCGTATTTATACCGTTATTGAAAAAGTATTCGATGACTAAACATGTGATATCACTATATACCAATTTGATCACTACCAAATCTCACGTCCTTGACTACACCATTACATAGTATATGTGATGAAATTTTCCGATGGTAAATTTTTCAACTAATTAAGTTAATATATTCAAGGATTTTATAATGTTTACCTCACAAAGTTACATAATACATGCATATCTTTTAGATTTAATCTTTTGGTTTTTGGTGTACCATGATATCTCTAGCAAATTAACATCAAGTCTCACCAGATATATATATATATATATATATATATATATATATATATATATATTAAGCTATACTACAAAATTGACAACATTCATTTTCTGAAAGAAAAAAAATCTAAACATGTAAAAAAATATTTTATCTTTCAAAATTTTAATTTCACGGTATGAAATGTGGGAATAAATTAAAATCTATAAAAAAATAAAAAGTGTTTTGAATTTACTTTTCATTTATTCTCTCAAGAAATTATCTGATAGGTTATTTACTTAGAAAATATTTAATATATTGCTCTCAAAGCGAGTCTTAATATAAAAAGGGCTAAAACCAAAATATTGTTTTGGGGACCAATTAAAAGTTAACAAAAATAAAGTGTTGTGATCAAGCCTTGAACCTCTGACCTCGTATAAGGATGGTGTGAGTCTAAAACCATCAGACCATAAATTAATTAGTCGATCGGCCGTTAAAATGAATAAATAAATCCCACCGGGCGCACATGGAACTCCTGCTTGAAGCCGTTTCTGTGTTATAAACCAAATGATGATCCACCATGGACCAGCCCGTACTGCAGACTCAATCCAGGACATGATAAAGATAACCATAGACTATGCGTTTATCTAGTATATATTCCATGTATATCTGTAACATAGTGTTTATCCTTATCCTTATCTTGTTAGGATAAACATGACCTTATGACGGTTTAATACCTTGTATATATATGGATCTTCTGGTCGACAGTAATGATAACAGAAGTATTTCCCCAACTCTTCATTTACAACACGTTATCAGCACGACGTTGCTCTCATAAATCATAACCCTAAAAAACCAGAAATAAATCCGAGCAGTAAAAACCCTAATTCCAGACAAACTTCAAACAGCTCTATCCCTCAACTCCGGTGGATCCAGACAACGAGCCAGATACCAAATTAAAGCTCTGGACGAGACGAAGCCAACGCCGCTAACCCCGCATCAATCGGAGTTCGGACGCGCCCCCACGCTCAGCTACAATACAAGCGGAAAATTTGTTCCAGAAACCAAAATCTCTCTCAACCATATACCAGTCTCCTATTCCAACAAGCAGCAACAAAAACAATAATTCCAAGCAATCCATCAGCTAACCAGGAAGATCTCTAACTGATAGACCGATCAACCCATCAAAAGTTTTCAGGTATCATCGAAAACTCATCTAAAACCCATAAAGTATTAAATACTCCCATCCGCAGCCATGTAGCTATATTTAGCAACATGTCTCTGCAAATAAAATAAAACCATAAACCATAAACTCTTTAAAATCTCGAACCTGAACAATTTTTGAACCTGTTCTTAATCTGAAACTGATTTTAAAATTGTTTAAAACTTT
>NC_027751.1:52196866-52198580 GCF_000695525.1 Brassica oleracea var. oleracea
TAATATTTAAAATCGAATTATCAGAGATATATCTGAGAAAATATATTTATTTTTAAATCGAAAAGTATATAATAAATTGCTTGAATAAATCAAATCTTCCTGATTTATTTTTTTTAAGTTACAATAATTTCTGATTTGATTATTTTTCGAAAAAAAATAATAATAAATATATGGTATATTTTTCGAAAACCCTAACCTGATTTCATGATTGAATTGGTTTGCTTGATTGCATATTGTTTGCATACTAATATTGCATACTGAACATGAAATCTTGACTGTTAGGGATATAGATCATTCATAGTTTTCAAGCAATCTGATCTGAACTGAAAAAAAAAATCATTATACTAAATGATCCGATCCAATGGGATGAAAAAAATATGGAACATTTTCCTGATCATCTAAGATAGAATCCCGAAAGGCCTTGAAACCTTGTGTTTGAAATAAGAGGACCTTAAATCTGAAAAATACATTGATCCACACCTTAAAACGTATGGTTTTAAGAAAATGCATCATTAAGAAAAAATTTTCTTTTGGTCCGTGTGTGGCATTGATATGAAGCATGAAAAATTTCAAAAAGATTACTTGATTAAGACCTGTTTTGAATAATGATTTCAGATGTCGAGTTTCATACCCTCAGATTACAAAGCCCTTGATCTCTCTGGAGATAATTATCTTGATTGGGCTATAAACACTTCAGCCGTCTTGAAGTCTAGAGGACTTGGGAAGTGCATCAAGTATGGCAATGACACCCTTGCGTGTGAAAGACACAGAGCCATAATGATTATGCGACACCATCTCTGTGAGGACCTAAGAGACGAGTTTGGATATGTTAATGATCCTCATAATCTCTGGTCATTTTTGAATTCTAGATTCTGTGAGCCATTGTTGCACGAATCCAAGAAAAAATGGGAAGCTCTAAGGTTCCAGGATTATGAATCCGTGGACAATTATCACTCTGATCTTATGAGAATCACCTATAGTCTTAGACTATGTGGTGAATTGGTAACAAACGAGGATTTGTTAAACAAAACTCGTGACAAATTCCATTCAGAGGAAGTGTTGTTATCACATCAGGCCAAAGGTTTCACCACCTATTATGACCTGTTCTCATATTTATTAGACATTGAGCAAAAGAAGCAGAAAAGGATGGATAACATCAGACGGTTTAATGACATCATAAAGATATATTATGAAGTACTAGATAGTGAGATGAAAATCCCTGAAGCTAATAAAGCCACATTTGATAAGAAGAGATATGAGGAGGATTCCGAGTGGACACTCATGGACCATGAGGTCAGATTATACATTGAATAATTTTTCGACATTCTGATTTTATGTTTTCATATCTGATTTGATTTATTTGTTTTTCATTTATGTTATTGAAATAATAAAAACGATTTTGTTTTTATATATTATCTTGCTTGGTCTTGCTTGATGATTCTTGATTAAATAACAAATAAAACCTTAATAAAAGGATAATCAGTCCACTGATAGTTGATTTCATGCATGGTTTAACTTTACCTTGATTGTATAGGTTTAACTTTACCTTCCTGCAATCACATAAAATCAATTGTTGGGTGTAGACTAATGAGTCAGTTCACTGATAGATTGATTTCTCGCATAGATTTAACTTCATCTTGATTGTATAGGTTCAACTTTACCTTCCTACAATCACTTGAAATCAATTAATTGGTACTGACAATGACAAAAGACA
>NC_027751.1:52199042-52199988 GCF_000695525.1 Brassica oleracea var. oleracea
TCATAGAACAAGCTTTGTTCCTAAGTTGTTTATGGATTGTAATATACAGCAGCTGTAAGTAATACGAAAGACTAAGTATTTACTTAGTGCAGTCAGTCCATACAGAAAATATTATAATTCCTTGTGATCATAATAAAAACCAACTGAGAGAAAAATGTTTAATGGTTCAAAGGTTCAATAATACAAATTATCGATTGATTAAACAGGCTATGTTTTACATATGGAAAGTCTGTAGAAAAATCATAGTCGTGTGTGTGTGTATGATTAAGTCAGCACGTCTAAGTGGGAACCATAAACCAGGATAGTGACCAGAAGGATGTCTGGTCGTGGCTTAATGATTATAAGCATTGCTAAAGCAAGAAAAGATCGATAACCATGTACAATGGACATGAGTGTATGACTGCGAATTCATTGTGAGATGAGTTTCATTGCAGCAAATAATTATTGATGGTATGACCTTAGAAACTCATGATTATGAACGAATATAGACAAGGTCTATAGCTCAACATGGATCGACAAAAGAAAATAAAGAATGATTGGTTACAATGAACAAAAGATATGAAGTAAAGTTGTTCGTATGTGTTCTGGATCTATGAATCAATATATATATTGAATGTCCACGTTTTGGGAAAGCCTTATAACCAAAGAGAATCCGTGGGACATGAAAAAGGATATGCAAGTAAAGTTTTATTGCAGATTATAAAGTCCATCCGAGCACCGTTTGAAGCACCATCAGTTCAACCAAGACATGGAGTGATCAACAGCAAATATGTACATCCTGACCACATCTTAATGGAGTTCCAAAAGACATACCAACGTCCAAGACTTACAAGTTCATTCAAGGAGAATCCAGCTGATCATCTTCACCAAGTCATAGGCAACTTCAACGTTCAAGAAGACTCGGATACCAGATGGGAATGCGTCTACTACAGTGATGCATTCATCT
>NC_027751.1:52200069-52210296 GCF_000695525.1 Brassica oleracea var. oleracea
AATGTGTCGATCAAGGGGGAGTGTTATAAACCAAATGAGGATCGACCATGGACCAGCCCGTACTGCAGGCCCAATCCGGGACATGATAAAGACAACCAGAGACTATGTGTTTATCTAGTATATATTCCATGTATATCTGTAACATAGTGTTTATCCTTATCCTTATCTTGTTAGGATAAACATGACCTTATGACGGTCTAATACCTTGTATATATATGGACCTTCTGGTCGACAGTAATGATAACAGAAGTATTTCCTCGAGTCGAAAGGTACAAAGCACTAATTTCATAAAGAATCGCATGTAAATGAGATTTAGCTGAGAACAATGCTTCTATATCGTTGTACTAGAAGTCTAAAACACTATAAAGATGGTTTAACTTTAACTTTAACTTTAACTTTAGAATTATAATTTTTTTCTTTTTTTTGGTAAAGAGAGTCCCTAAGCTCTTTTCCACGCCTTTTTGTGCATAGCCACGAAGGAGGACACATAACATATTTAGAGCTGTTTGCCGTTAAAAAAAAAACACATATAACATATTACATATACTGTATACATGCTGATACTACTACTCTACTATGTAACTGATATCTTTTAACTTATTTCCTTGAATTTTAGATTTTGCTTGCAGTAGTTGATACGAAATGTGTATCATTGCGATATGTGATCATCTGGTATGACTGGCGCAATTGAAGCTGTATGTATAGTCAAAATAGTCAATAATGAATTCAAATAGTAAAACTCAAATAGTGAACTAATTTACATAATTTTACAAAACTAATCTAGATGTTAGAACGTTAAAACTAATTTTAGATTTAGGTCAGACACTATAAATTGAAAAAGGCGTGCCATAAAAATAATTATTAAAAGGTAAAAATAGAAGAAAAAAAAAAAGATAACGAGTACTGAGAAAGACAGGTTACGATGGCAAACGAATCTGGGAATAACTTATCTTTGGTAGGTCAAGTTTTCCTCAGCTTTCTGACAATTGTAAGATGCTGTATCGTTTTGTTAATTGGATATTAAAAACCTAATTAAGCTCTGTTAATCTGTCATTCTCCTACTTTTTATCAATTTCTTTTTCGTATTAGTTGACGGGTAAGCTTTCAAGTAACACGAGACTCGTAAGCAGAGTGATATTTTTCTTAAATTTATTTGCATTATAAGAATCGTATATGAGGTAGTATTAGTTATTTACTGATACTTGGACCCATTTCAGAAATTAAAAAAAAAATCAACGACTTGGATATATTAATTCTGTAAAATAGTTGCACACGTAACACAGTAATAAATACTCTCTTTATAGGCGCTTACTTTTAAAAGTTTCATTTACGTTGATAGTTGAATCAATGGGATTATTTTCTTTAATTTGCTTTTAACTGCTTATAAATATCTTATCGTCGCTAATCTCTTCGTCCTTTTGTGAAGATAAAATAAAATAAAAATACATGATTCACAAAAATACATAATAGTCAACCCCATCTGCGCCAGTAATTCCTAGTACGTTTAATCAACGCAATTGTATTATATACGTTTTAGTACATTTTGGAACAAAATATACGTATTACTACTTGTTTACAACTATGACTAGATCATAATTTATGTAACTTTCTAAACACATCTAAAGATAAACATTTTAAAATCACAGTAATAATTTGCACATAACCATACATCGTGAATAACGTCAGGGGACTTTCGTGTTTTACTTTGGATTCTCCTATGTGGTACTCGTCTCATTTAATGGACAAATTGCTTGCTATTTTCCTGATTAGTGAAGGATTTTATTCGTAGAAATTTATGACAATCTAACACCATCAACTGGTTAATCTTAAAAACTTGTCGCTTGTCAGTTAACTGAGCTTAATTAACGTATACAGTACTTTTTTTAATTTCAAAGAATATTCTTGATTCGATACCTACCCATTAGGCCCGGACATTTTACCCGGATCCGAAGACCCGAACCGGAACCGACCCGAAAATACAGGTTTGGGTCCGGATCCGGGTCCATGCTAAGTACATATTGGATCTTTTTTTTGGACCCGCGGGTCTCGGTTCGGGTCCGGGTCCTACCCGAGACCCGTTCGGGTACCCGAAGTACCCGCAAATAATTGTATATACTAGGTATATTTGGGTGATTGGGTATATTTTTGGTATTTTGGATTTTTTTTAAAGTTTTGGGTTTTGATTTTCGGGTATAATTGTAGGTTTTTGGTGAAATTTTAGATTTTTAGAAAATATAATTTGGGTATTCATGTAAAATTCGGGTACGTTTTGGGTTTTCGGATCTGATTTTGGATAAAATTTTTGGTATTTTTGCGGTTCTTCGGGTATTTTTAGAGTTTTCGGGTCCAGTTCGGGTATTTCGGGTCTATTTCGGGTCCTAAATACCCGAACCGACCCGGATCCGAAATATACCCAAAAATTTTGGGTATTTCACGGGCATTGAAATTATAGATCCGAACCAATCCGGATCCGACAAGATCCGACCCGGAACCGACCCGAAAAATTATAGGTATCTATATGGATCGAAATTGCTAGGATCCGAAGGACCCGGACCCGACAATACCCAGGCCTACTACCCATAAGAGCATCTTACTAGGAGCACATTCCAAGATGTAGCAGCTTAGTTTATGATTAAATAAATGCCACCTTCTATCTCATGCATTCAATAATTTAGCTAAATAATTACAAATAGTGAAGATTTTGTTCTATATATCTTTCGCTAGAAAACATGAAATAAAATAAAGTAAATAGCGACCAAAGATGAGACATATGAGGAAGGCTAAGTTAGTTGTTAGAGGCTGCTGTCTGAATTACGCCGCCGTGGGGTCCTCCGACCTAGTGTTAAAATCACCATAAGAAAAATCAGCGACTTATCACTTTTTTTTTTTTTTTTTGGGTCAAATAGCGACTTATCACTTATGTCATATACTAGTTTGTTTTAGTTTTGCTTTTGGCAATAATGTATATAAATGAAGGTTTTCGAGAATCCATTTGTCTTAAAATGTTAATAGGTAACTTTATCAGCTTATTTTTGAACTCGAAAATAGGTACAATAGTGATAGTTATCTATGTAAAAGTCATCCGAAGAAAAACCACCATTTTAAAAATGATCTGTCAAATTTTGTCATCTTACTATTTTAAGGCACTAAACACTTCTGCAGCAAGAAGAAATTTTCTGGCAGCTTCATAAAACAGTTTTAGGAATTATTTTTTTAGTGAAAACACATTCTCTGTTTCCGTAATTTTGAAAAGTGATTAGTCTCACTCTTGTGTTAAGATGAGACTACAATTCAAATCCTACAGGTTATGAAAGAATCAGTATAATTATCTCATATAACTAATCTGATTTTTGGAGTGATCTTCTACTAAAGACCTACCTGATTCTTTCATAATCTGTAGGATTTAGGACTAATCTGATTATTGGGTTATAAATGTAATTAATACAAACGATCACATGATACTTGGAACTTAGATTAAAAAATGATAACTGATGGCTTGGCGATTATGGCAACAAAAGTCAAGTCAGCCAAAAAAAGTTACCCGGTTGAGACGGTGGTGGCCTTAAGAATGAATTGACCGTAATGCGGCCATGTGACGCTATAATTAGGCAATGTGTATCAAAGTATATCTGTCTTCACTTTGCTGTTTGAGCACAATAATTCCAACATTTTGTTTTTTATTAGTTGTCGAGACATATTAGTTGTCACTTTTGCGTTTCAGAAACCATTTTTTTGTTCTTTTTTTCTTTTCTAAAGTGGTGAATAGGGGAAGACTTTTCTCATTTATGTGGTCTTTCTTTTCTGTTTTTTTTTGTCACATTGTTTTCTGTTTTTCAAACAAGGATAATATAGTATAGAACGCATTTTGCGTAGTTCATTAGAATATTAACGTGTGAACTTAATATATGAACGTATTTTATGGCTTACGGCATATTCCTTTACAAGTAAAAACTATAAACCCTAAAAGAAAAATTTAAGCTCAACAGTGCCAATAAATACCAAGTTTGTCACTAACAAACCTTAATTATAACTAAGTTGTGGTAACTGTTTACTAATGTCAATGACTCAATATATACATATGTATATAGACATATAGCTTTATATATATGTGCCTAAGAGCATGATTATTGGGGTTCTATGGTTTTTAGCGGAATATAAGAATCCGTCTCTTAACTTTTAACTAAAAAATTAAGAACCGGTTCTTAAAACTCTTATTTAAAAACCAGTTCTTAACTTTTTTAGTTAAAAGTTAAAAGACGGGTTCTTATATTTCGCTAAAAACTCCATCCTAAAAACCCTCCGATAATCCTGCTCTAAGGTAAACCAACATATATATATATATATATATTGTTGTCAGTTAATGCATCCGTGCATGTATATGTAAGCATTTGTCGACTTATGATGTTGATTTTTATTATTTAAGTTAAGAAAGTGTCGGTGAAAATTATCTAACTCATAAGATATTCGTATTGTCTTTGCTGATCTCTTTGGATAACCGAATCGTATGAGTTGCGTTTTACAACGAGTCAAAATATCTTGTTAGTTGAATAACTACTGTTAGTTGAATAACTCCGGAACATCATGGGCCAATGGTAAGGACGGGTTCCTTTCTGGCATCGAGGTTGCGAGTTTGAACCCTGCCAGAGAGAATTACTTTATGATGTCTCTGGACACTCCACACGGATATGAGTCTATGCTTTAGGGCTCATTTGCATACTCGGAGAAAGGGTCTATGCGTGGACTTCACCTCTTCTTGGAGATTAGTCTGGGTCTTTCCATAGGTTCGGAATATCTCCAGTTTAAACAAAAAAAAATAAAAAAATATCTTGTTAGTTGAATAACTACTGTTAACTACGTAAGTATCATTTGTTTTACCTAAGCGCTGGACATCATTACGTGTACGTCGACGCATACAGTTTGGAATGAAAGTGACAGTTAATCAATTACTACTATTTACTAACAACCGATTATCAAAACCTAAGTTATAGCAATAAACATTGACAATTCCTTTTTTTTTTTTGTCGTCAATGTTTTATTATAAAAGGGCCGAAGCCCAATATGTTACACAACCTCAACGGGCCAAACCACAAACACGTGGGCCTAAAGTCCAATACACCGAAACCGACACTGTCCAAGTCAATCAACACATGTCGAGCCACCAACTTCATCTTGTCTCACCTGTTCGGCGGTACCGCCGGAGATTCTAACCACGGAGAGATCGATCGGTTAAACCAAGATCTCATCCGACTCCTTGCTAACCACCACTGGATATATCATCCCGAGACTCTAACCGCTTATTTTATCTCTTAAACGTCGCACCATCATCGGAGGGCAACAATCATCTCCGATAACACCAGACATTGACAATTCCTTTATTATTAAACGGGAAGCAAAATAAAATAATAACTTTTAAATGGTAATTTATTTACGTTCCTGCCATTTTGCATATGTGTTAGCTTGACAATTTACCTCAGTTGCCATTTATATATACCCTTTTGTATTCGAATAATTACAAAGAGATGCCATTGGACTTACGTTTATTACTATTATTTAGGCGACATATATTTTTGTATATGGTTTTAACGTTTTCCGGTAAACTCTCTCGCGACATATATAACAATTGTTTAGTAAGTTCAAGAATGTATGTCTAATAATTCCTTTCATTTATTGTACGACGATATATATATGGCATTAGTTTCTTCTGTAATTTATGTGATCGAAGGATTGAAAAAGAAAATTAGAGTCAAACCTACAATTGTATGGAAATTAGAAGAAATGTATTTATTTCTACAGTCACATAGTTTATTGTATAAATAGTTTCCTAATAATTCAAAAACGTTAATTGTATAAAAATATATATGGCATCAAATTTTTGACGAGAATATACGCTAATTATGTGATCAAAAAATAATTAAGGCAAGTTAGAGTCAATCGAACAATCGTATGGAAATTAGAATAAATTTCCGGTTGAGAGATTTTTCATTTAAAGTATATACATTTCATATACTTATTGTGGGCAATTAATTGTACTACCATTGATTCTTCTATATAAACATCAACCTATTGGTTTCATTCATTCCATTTAATTTATTGAGTCTGTAAATGTTATTGCTGTCAAAAAAAAATATTGTCACAACTTATAGTTGTATATTGTTGTTTAATTTTTTTTGGTAAAACGGTGTATATTGTTATAAGGTATAAACTATATTTAATTGAATTTATGTTATGCATATACTTTCTAAGTGATGACGATGGTCTATGGATTATATTTCAATGAACAATGCAAATTATTTGTAGCTTACTATTTAAGACAGACAAATAAAAAAACAGTTATAGCATAACACTAATGTTTATAATCATCAAATATAGTTGTCATTTTAACTCATTCTGTACAAGAGCGCGGATCACCACCTAATTAATTTTTAATTACGAAGATTTAATAGTGTCAGCTGTTGATGAAGAGTCACGAGGCGTCTTCAGATTTTATATCATATGAAAACTTTGACAGTTTCCTATTTCATAATTTATATGATATCTAATCCTTATTAATGTTTTTTACATCTAATTTTGATTAGTTAGTGGACCAAATATCAGTGTACCCGTACAGAATACATAAGCGTTTCAGAAGTTAATGGACCAAATATCAGTGTATGTAAGTTACAAAAAAAAAAAAAAACAGTGTATGTGCATGTATATAATCCAGATATGCTTTTAGCTAGGGAGATTTTTTAAAAAAAGTTATCGAATATATAACAAGTATGTTAAGAATGTATATAGTGCACTGTTTTCAAATTTCAACAAAGACAGCTGATATATATTTGAAATCTTTTAAAGGTAACCTAGCTCTACTGTTCAGCCATCTCGCCGGAATTCTGTAACATGTCCATTTGGAGTTATTTAAAATTAATGAAATATTATTAAGAAAAAAAATTCAGTATACAGTAGCGTAGAGACGTTACGAACCGTTTTTAATAAGAAATAAAGATAATCATTGCTTTGGAAAAGTATACGAGACACTATTTGACATACGAATAAGATAGTTTAAACTTTTGTAATCGAAACCCATTTTAACGACAGGAGAATATACGTACTATGTGGTGTTTACTTAGTTTTATACTTTTATGTTATTTAACAAATCTTTTGTCGTGTAGGGTTTTGATTGTAGTTTTCGTTTTGAAGGAATCATAATATTATCTTCATATTTTTTTTATAGAAGTATTATATTCATGTTTCTGTTGTGGAAAAAGAATTTTCCGAATGCAACATTTCCGTTTTTTGGTAATGTGAAATTTTGATAAGTAAAAGATAATTCATTACAATAAAATGGCACATAAATGATAAAAGAAAAGATAATATATATACCAAATATACATAGTATGTAATAAATTATTTTCATTTTAGGCTTTGCAAGCAATCAACTATTTTAACATATTTTAAATTATGTATATGATAGATTTATGAAATGGGTTGGTTTATGCTTAAAGTTTTATATTGTGAAATTATCAAAAACGAAATTGTTATTTTATAGGTTAGTATTGTTTAATTATAATTTTGAAATTATTTAGTTAGTGATCCCGAATTTACTATGTGAATGTTAGATGTTAGAAAGAAATTGAATAGGTTAGTTTTGCTTTATCCCAATTTCTAATAGTGGGTGCCAATATTAACTCACATATCATAACATTAACGGTAAAAGAAAAAGAGAGAAGGTATTGATAGTAATATTGGTTTAGCTATTTCATTGATGGGACTGATTCTGGGTTTCACATATTTATTTAGGCCCTATTTATTTACAAAAATTTTAATATTGATTTATAATTCTGATAGTTAAACATGAATTGTAATGGGTTGTCAATATAAATTAAGTTCAGTGATACAGTTCATATTTAAAATGTTACCAAATTATCAAAATATTAATTGTAGTCATATTCTTATCCTAGATACTGTTTTCAAAATGTATACATTATAAATTTAAAACAAGTATAATGGTGGTAGTTAGGATTTGGAAAATATTTAAAATATACACTGTCTGGTAGCATCCTATAAAAACCGCAAAATAATTACACGGCTAGTTTAATCATTAAAATGATGATTTTAATAAACTTTTATTTGAATAAATATTCATATCAGTGTCATAGCTTCCACCGAATATTCAATTAAGAACATTTGGTATAATTAATAAGATAATAAATTAGTAGTTTTTTTATATGAAATGCTACAATTTAGCAGTTAATAAAATAACTAGATTTGTGTTAAGCAAGAATTATTTAATCATCAATGAGGATATTAGATTAAATAAAGATATATTGTTGAGATATTATGAAGATAATAAAAATATGCAATTAATAAACTTATTTGAAAATGTCCAATTTAAAAATCACACATGAAATGAAATTGTGACTTCTATTTTAATAGAATAGATAAATAAATGAATAGAAGTTGATAAATATGTAACCATAAAAAAACACTTAACAAAATCGTGGTACAAATTAAATATTGTGTTAAGTTAGAAAATGAATTACACATACAAAGAAGCCCATTGTAATATGATAACCAGGTAGACTCCTTCGTGTTGATTTACAAATGATTAATGTTGAATTGTCAAATTGTATATTTTATCTAAGCATGATTGGTTCAATCGATTAGAAACTAATAAACAATCCGACTCTACTAAAAAATTAGAATTGAAAGCTAAAGCTATGTAGACAATGTTTATGTAGAAGACTTTCTTTTTGTTCAAAAAAATAATAATGTAGAAGACTTTCTTCTAATCGAAGACATGCTCTGATATATAGTAAAATGAAAATGTGAGCATAAAAACTTAAATTTGGTGTGGCATAAGAAATCACTCCTTCAAAAAAAAAAACATGTTTTCAGGTTAAACGTATTTGAAAACTTGTCCAGAAAAGTGAAAAAAATCATCACGCATAGCATGGTCATGGGGTGTGCATGCAAAAGCTATATTCGTAAGTTTGGCCCTTGCTTAAATTTTACAACTAATGAAATGACGTACATACATGTTGATAACATCTTCAAAGAAAACATATCAAGAGTGCTTTAAAATTTTGAATCTAATTTGTCTCTCACATAGTACTTATCACATAGTACTTATCTTGCCTGCACATGATCCTTAGAGCATATGCATTGGTGTACTTGTATTAGGAGTCCTTAGGAGTTAAAAAGTATTATTTTTTTACTTTTGAATAGTTAAGGATTATTGTCTTAATCTTACGTCCAACAGTGTTATCCAATCAGAAGTCCTTAGGAATAAAATAATAATATATTTTTTTAAAAATTGAAAAAAAAATAAAAATTTATTGCATAAAAAAATATAAAAATACAATAATTATTGATTTCATGATTAAAAGAAACATACAACAATTATTAATTTTGATCACCAAATTTGTTCCAAACATTTTCGATTAAATCGTTTTTTAGTTGTTCATGTATACACCTATCGCGAACATGAGTCCGAATCCCAACCATATTATCGAGAT
This sequence comes from Brassica oleracea var. oleracea, assembly GCF_000695525.1. Classification (NCBI taxonomy): domain Eukaryota; kingdom Viridiplantae; phylum Streptophyta; class Magnoliopsida; order Brassicales; family Brassicaceae; genus Brassica; species Brassica oleracea. Next base: position 52,209,567 of record NC_027751.1, read on the forward strand.
TTGTAGGCGTCTCGGTACTGTAGGACATATCTACCTGAGAACTTCTGCTTCCATCTCCTTCTTCAAACTCAGATATATTGTACTGAGTGTATCCGTCTCGTTCATATTCGACTATCATATTGTGTAGTATGATACATGCTCTCATAATCTTCCCAACTTTCGTCTTGTCTAATGTAAGAGCCGGGTTTTTCACAATCGCAAATCGAGCTTGCAAAACTCCAAAAGCCCGCTCAACATCTTTTCGAGTCGCTTCTTGACATTTAGCAAATAACTCTGCTTTAGGACCTTGCGGGAGGGAGATAGATTGGATAAATGTTGACCATTTTGGATATATGCCGTCTGTGAGGTAGTACGCCAAATCATACTGGTGTCCGTTGACCACGTACTGAACTCTTGGTGCTCGACCTTGTAAAATGTCATCAAAAACAGGTGATCGATCAAGGACGTTAATATCGTTCAAAGTACCTGGAGAACCAAAAAAAGCGTGCCATATCCAAAGATCTTGTGAAGCTACTGCCTCCAAGACAATTGTCGGTTTTCCGGATCCACGTGTGTATTGTCCTTTCCAAGAGGTTGGACAATTTTTCCACTCCCAATGCATACAATCGATGCTTCCTACCATTCCAGGAAAGCCGCGTATCTCTCCAATATCAAGTAGTCGTTGAAGATCCTCTGGAGTTGGTCTTCGTAGATACTCATCTCCAAATAACCGTATTATGTTTTCTGTGAA
>NC_027751.1:52212578-52214465 GCF_000695525.1 Brassica oleracea var. oleracea
TTTTTTTTCCCTGAACCAAATTCATCCCGACATCGAACCGGGGAAGGGATGACACGTCGGTAAGGATTCAATCCTTCCAGCCTTCTAATTAAGTTACGGTCCTTAATAAACCGTACTTAATTAAATTTTTTTAATTCTATTTTTCCTAAAACCGCGAGCTAAGGACTCAATAAACCGACCGTTGCGGTTGGTCTTATACTTGTGTCCAGTCTTGTTCTCTGTACATTGTCTATAGTTTCCTGAAAATATATAAAATATCATTAACATTCAATTTTGAGAAGTTATCTACAAAGAAAAATAATCAAAATTCTGAACACCAAAGTAGTAAATTTTAGCTAGTATCGTATTAAGTTATTAAATATAACTATAGCCTCCCAGCTGACGTTTTATTTAATTACCACAGTAAAATCATAACTTCGAAAGGTGTGTTATGTCGGGGTTGAAATCTTCCAACTTCAAATTTAGTTTGTTTTTATTCAACCGGTAAACCAGACTAATGAACATGAAATCAAAAAGAATAATTAATTTAATATACTTATATATATGTAAATCACGAGCAGTGTCAATAATTTTTATTTAATTTTGAATTTTAGCGTCAAATAATCATAAATCAATGTAGTCCAAAATTGTAGTTGTGTCATATTGATACGTTAAGAAAACATTTATTAAACGTTTTAATATAAGGCAACTGCCACCCAGCATTCCTTCACAATTAATCGGTTCTGGTATAAAACTTGTGTTGCATGAAATATATCACTCTATAATTACGACAGACACAAACTTTTGAGTACGGATTGCTAGTTTTTTTTTTGCAACACTATTGCTAGTTAAAATGACATAAACAAAATAGGATTGTTGCAAGAAAATTCTAGATAAACGTTACCAAATCCTAAAAATAGTTTTAAAACAATACTTCCTGGTAGAGTTCTTTCTTGGCACGCCATCGACTAATGGTTAGCGAACCACAGAACAATTTAAATTATTAACTGGTCCTCATTATTCACTAATATAGGGCAGTAGTCCTATAACCCTGTTTGGTATTGCGCTAGCCGCAACGCGTACGGCTGACTCAAGCCTAGCACCGAATCAATTAAATGGGGGAGAAGGCAGAGATTAATCGGTGCCTAGTTTTACAAATATTAATTTATAATGTTAATTTGTATGTTAAAGCAAACATAGAAGTTAAATAACAACAAATAATGTTATCATGGTATCAAATTTCCAACGCTAATTATTTTGATGTACGAAAAAAAATTATTCTGATGTGACCCTAAACTTACCAACGACGACTATGTTACCAATGAAAGTTTTTGCAGATATTCATAATGATATCACAGAAAGTATGTTTTTCTTATAATATACCACTAGGTTAAGATCCGCACAAGAATCAACATTATATATATAAATTATTTTTTGTATTAAATATTTTTGCATATTATGAAATAATAAATATATATTAAATAATTAAAAGTCAGTAACTATTAAATATATAATTAAATTGGTGCGAACATATAAATCAATTTTATCAATCCAAAAAATATTTTTTTTCATATTTGATAGGATATGTTATTAAATTTAAATGATACTAACATAGATAATATATTTTTAATATTAATGTCTATTAAATGATGATTTTACTTATATAGTTTTTTTGATCATTTGTATCTTTTATAGAAAAAAATTTAAATTACTGATAACAATTTTTTATTGTGGGATTAATAGTTTTAGTAATTTATAATTAAAAAAAATAAGTTGTCAATGATCGTTCAAAACTTTTATCAAAAAAACTGTACAAAGTAAATTTGGAAACTAAAATATTGTATTTTATATGGTTTATAGTTTAATTTAAAACGATATATATATATATATATATTAATCTTAATAATT
>NC_027751.1:52214656-52246658 GCF_000695525.1 Brassica oleracea var. oleracea
TAAAATTAAACAAATATGATAGAAGATACACTATTTTTTATCAAATCTTTATAATTCAAAATCATTAATTGCCATATATATTTTATCCACATTAGGCAGTTCCGTAAATTTTATTTAAGAAAATAATAAAGTACATTAATGATGAATTTATTGTTAGTTTAATAAAAAGCTTATTATATAATTAGATGGACCAACATATTTCTCTAATGATTCTAGTGATGACATGTGGCTACAAAATGAAGTTGTAATGATTCTCAAATAATATATAGGGGATATTACATGGGCAAATGCATGTGAGTAATTTTAAGTGCAGACGACTTTATATACTCCTAAAAAATGTTATAATTATACTTTGGTCTAAGAAAGAAAGAAAGCACATGGACCAGATTAAACATCCCCGGATTTTTTTTTTTGGAGAGAGAGAGAGAAAAGTAAAAACTCAGAGGGGTGCGGCGGTCGGCTGGCGCGTGAGCGTCCGTGCCGCCGTCGGAACCCGTTTTCTTTTAGAAATAATGATAAGTTTCTTGCCTTCTCCTCGTCTCCTCTGGTTTCCGCCTGTCTGAGCTCTGGTCAGCCACCATCCGGCGTGGTTTTTTGGACCTGGAGTCACGACGCGGTTGCGGAAAAGATGGCGGGGTTAAGACTTTAGTAGATCGAGTAATATTTCCGGGAGATGGAGGCTACCACAGATCCGTCGCCGCCGGCCTTTTGTCTCCGTGGCGGGGAAGCTTCTTCAGTTCCGCCGTCATCGGCTATGGTTTCCGGGGGGTGAAGGCTTCCACAGCCTTGCGTCGCCGGCTTTAGGTCCCTTGTCTTTTAGGGTTTAGTTTTATCTCGGTTTTATTATGATTCGGTTGTTTGTGGTTCGTCGGAGGAGAGGGAAGTTCTCCGGCGGAAAGAGTGGCGATGCATGCGACGCTTCTTCTTGGGGGTCTGCGGCGAACGGTGTTGGATGAGATCTCGCCTCGGCGATTGATTCTCTCCGGTTTTTAGAGACCCAAAGATGGTTGAGGAGAAGATTGACGGAGCTTTTGAGTTCCGGGGTGGTCGGCAGATCAGATGTTTCGATCTCCGGCGAAAACGAGAAGCGGTGGTGACACGATGTCCTCGCAACACGTGTACCCTCGACGGCGAGGATGGCAACACGTGTCCAAGCAGCAGAGAGGTTGATCTGCGAGGCGGCGAAGTCAATCGCGTGAAGGGTCTAGGATTTTCCTCAAGTTGGGCCAGAGGGTTTGGCCCAATTGAGAAACGAGTTTGCCCATTTGGTTCAGTTGGGCTTTTGTATGTTCGTAATTTGGTACTGGGCTTGGCCCGTTTTTTTTAATACTTAAAACATTTCGACGGAAAAAAAAAAAAAGAAAGAAAGCACATGATTTCCAAAAATTATAACAAGCAAGAAAGCACATGATTTCCAAAAATTATCTAATTTACTTTTTAATTGGAAAATCCTAAACTGAAACCATATTAATCTTCAGATCATGTGAGAATCCATGATTTTATTAGCCAGATAAGGTTTACAGGTGGCCAACAATGACTATTAAATTACAGTAGAGAAGGTTCTGAACCTAATCTTTAACTAACAGAATAATTTGATTTAGTTTCGAATTATTATATATATGATTTAGTTGCCATAATGCCATTAATTTAATTTTAGTTTAATATATCATAAAGCCATGAGCTAAAAAGGTTAAAACTATTAAAAATAAATAAATAAAAGTTTAAAAGGTTAAAATTATTGTGTTTAAGTTATTATTTATATCATGTTAGGCCTCACATTAGCAGCCCCATCGTACGACCAGGAAAAGCTGCAGTGCCACTGAGTTTAATCCCACATGCTATACTTCTCATAATAGAGATTTAACATGCATTCTATAATTACAGTCAAGAAATGTGAACCGAGTCACACCACGCGACCTCGCATGTATTATATCACAGTTCTTTATGTCTCAAATCAAAGTCGTTGTTGTTAACTTGGTCTCTTGTAGTTTAGTTTAATTGAACTTGGTATCATAACTCGGTTTATCTTCATAAACAGCTGTCCACCTATTGATGGTGAAGGGTTATTATGTCAGCCATTTTAGGACATTTGACTTTACTCATGATCGCCATTTTCTTTACTTTTTTTTTGCTTGTTATAACGTTTTAATTACCTTTCTATATATGTTTTACTTCCATTTGTATGACTTTGAAACATGTAGGAACGTTCTGGCACCATATTGTAATATGCATTAACGGAAAATTTGTGGTCCTCTCGTCACCCATAAGTTCCAACAAGTTCAATTTTATTTTTTCGTGTAATCATTTTTCCTGCTTAGATAGTTTATAGCTTCAAATTTTACATAAGTTTTAACATTTACAGAATGTCGGTAGAAAAATAAATAATATTATCGAAAGTGATTGTGATAGATGTCATTGTGATTAACATAGCTTAACAAGCATCAGCAAATAGTAGCATTTATTCTAAAGAATGATTAATAGTTATCAATCAGAATTTTGGATTATTTCAATCGGGTGGTTGAAGATTAGTTTTCTAACACAGTGGAAATTTCCTGATATTTTATATTTTAATTATAAAAGTTACAAAACCAATAATTGCCAGCTAATTGCGAAATTAAAATAACAATAGAAAAAGAGACGTAAATATTGAATCGGTCCCTTATGAACAAAGGCCACCTCAAACGACTACGTTTCTCCACTATAAAACAACTCTCTTCCATGCAGAAACACATTCAATCACTTCTTCCTCATCTTCTTCAAACATTACCCACTTTCTCCATTTTTTTCTTCCACTAATAATTTGGAGAAAAGCCTTAGTAGCCGGTTAAAATATCCGGTGAAAACAATGGCGACTCCGGCGTGTAGTCATGCCAGGGGTCAATGGGTAGTAGCCATTTTGGCGTTACTTGTTGGCTCGGCAATCGCTACTGAACCTTACATTTATAGCTCTCCTCCACCACCGTATGTGTATAAATCTCCACCGCCTCCGGTTGCATCTCCTCCACCTCCTTATGAATACAAATCTCCTCCCCCTCCGGTTAAGTCCCCTCCACCACCGTATGAGTATAAATCTCCTCCTCCTCCTGTTAAGTCTCCTCCACCACCTTATTACTACCACTCTCCACCACCACCTGTGAAGTCTCCTCCCCCTCCTTATGTATACCACTCTCCTCCTCCTCCGGTTAAGTCTCCTCCACCACCGTATTACTACCACTCTCCACCACCACCCGTGAAGTCTCCCCCCCCTCCATATGTGTACCACTCTCCTCCTCCTCCGGTTAAGTCTCCTCCACCACCGTATTACTACCACTCTCCACCACCACCCGTGAAGTCTCCTCCCCCTCCTTATGTCTACCACTCTCCTCCTCCTCCGGTTAAGTCTCCTCCACCACCGTATTACTACCACTCTCCACCACCACCCGTGAAGTCTCCTCCCCCTCCTTATGTCTACCACTCTCCTCCTCCTCCGGTTAAGTCTCCTCCACCACCGTATTACTACCACTCTCCACCTCCCCCGGTGAAATCTCCACCACCACCGTATTATTACCACTCTCCTCCGCCTCCGGTGAAATCTCCTCCTCCTCCTTATTACTATCATTCTCCACCTCCCGTGAAATCTCCTCCACCACCATACTACTATCACTCACCACCTCCTCCAGTGAAATCTCCACCACCACCATACTACTACCATTCTCCACCTCCTCCGGTGAAGTCTCCTCCACCACCATACTACTATCACTCACCACCTCCTCCAGTGAAATCTCCACCACCACCATACTACTACCATTCTCCACCTCCTCCAGTGAAGTCTCCTCCACCACCGTACTACTATCACTCTCCCCCCCCTCCGGTGAAGTCTCCTCCACCACCATACTACTATCACTCACCACCTCCTCCAGTGAAATCTCCACCACCACCATACTACTACCATTCTCCACCTCCTCCAGTGAAGTCTCCTCCACCACCGTACTACTATCACTCTCCACCCCCTCCGGTGAAGTCTCCTCCACCACCGTACTATTATCACTCTCCTCCTCCTCCGGTTAAGTCTCCACCTCCACCTTACTACTACCACTCTCCTCCTCCTCCGGTCAAGTCTCCACCTCCACCTTACTACTACCACTCTCCACCACCACCAGTCAAATCTCCACCACCACCGTACTACTACCACTCTCCTCCTCCCCCAGTTAAATTTCCACCGCCGCCATACTATTATCACTCTCCACCACCACCAGTCAAATCTCCTCCACCTCCATACTACTACCATTCACCGCCTCCTCCGGTGAAATCACCACCTCCACCTTACTATTACTCATCTCCACCACCACCAAAATCTTACCCTCCACCATATTACTACTCATCTCCACCACCACCACCAAAGTCGTACTCTCCACCATACTACTATTCATCACCACCACCTCCGGTGTCATACCCTCATCCTCACCCACACACACATCCACTTGTCTTCAAAGTTGTTGGTAAGGTGTACTGTTACAGATGTTATGACTGGACATACCCTAAAAAGTCCCACGATAAGAAGCATCTCAAAGGTAACTTATAAGCCTCCCCCCACGTGTTCAATAATAAATTCTAATCTTAGCAAATTCCTTAACTAATTTACATAATTTTATCTTGATGCTTATAGGACTTAAATAATTAACTAGCATATATGTATTGTAAAGTACTAGTAGTTGCATGTGATCTAGATTATTTTTATTAGTGGAGAAAAGAAAACGATTAAGTCAAGAAAAAGACAAGAATCTGTTATTGACAAACAATCCAAAGGGATCGAACAAGCAAAATCGATTTTGTAGATATACCAACTAAAAGGACATCAAATGATATTTTTAAATTTTAATAATTTGTTTTCGTCATATAGGTGCTGTTGTGGAAGTGACTTGCAAGGCCGGTGACAAGACAGTGAAGGCATACGGAAAGACCAAAATCAACGGTAAATACGCAATCACCGTTAAAGGATACAACTACCGTAAATATGGTGGCGACGTCTGCACGGCCAAGCTTCACGCTCCTCCTAAGGGATCACCATGTAACATTCCTACAAGTTACCATATGGGTAACAAAGGTGCAAAACTCCATGTGAAATCAAAGACAAAGTACGAGGTTGTGCTTTATGCTAAGTCCTTTGCTTATGCACCTAAGAAACCTTACGGTGAGTGCCACAAACCGGCTCCTTACCATCCTCCATACTACTACAAATCTCCACCACCACCGTCTCCGGTTTACTACTACAAGTCACCACCTCCACCAGCTCCTACTTACGTCTACAAGTCTCCACCACCACCAACTCCGACTTATGTCTACAAATCACCACCTCCACCAACCCCAACATATGTCTACAAATCACCACCACCACCAACTCCGACTTACGTCTACAAGTCACCACCGCCGCCAACCCCGACCTATGTTTACAAATCACCACCGCCACCAACCCCGACTTATGTCTATAAATCTCCACCACCACCAACCCCTACTTATGTTTACAAGTCACCACCTCCACCAACTCCGACTTATGTATACAAGTCACCACCACCTCCAACCCCAACATATGTTTACAAATCTCCACCACCACCGACTCCAACCTATGTTTACAAATCACCACCTCCTCCTACTCCGACCTATGTCTACAAGTCACCGCCTCCTCCCACTCCAACGTATGTTTACAAATCACCACCCCCTCCAACGCACACTCCTACACCATACTACTACCACTCTCCACCACCACCAGTAAAATCTCCTCCACCTCCATATTATTATCACTCACCACCACCACCCATCAAATCCCCACCACCTCCATACTACTACCATTCTCCACCACCTCCGGTCAAGTCTCCTCCACCACCATACTACTATCATTCACCACCTCCACCGGTGAAATCTCCACCACCACCATACTACTACCACTCACCACCTCCTCCAGTCAAATCTCCTCCTCCACCATACTATTACCATTCACCTCCTCCACCGGTGAAATCTCCACCACCACCATACTACTACCACTCACCACCTCCTCCCGTCAAGTCTCCTCCTCCACCATACTATTACCACTCACCACCTCCACCCGTGAAATCTCCTCCTCCACCATACTACTACCACTCACCACCTCCACCCGTGAATTCTCCTCCTCCACCATACTACCACTCACCTCCCCCACCAGTGAAATCACCTCCACCACCTTACTACTATCACTCACCACCCCCACCTGTGAAGTCTCCTCCTCCACCATACTATTATCACTCACCACCCCCTCCAGTCAAATCTCCACCACCACCATACTATTATCACTCACCACCCCCTCCAGTCAAATCTCCACCACCACCATACTATTATCACTCACCACCCCCTCCAGTCAAATCTCCACCACCACCATACTATTATCACTCACCACCCCCTCCAGTCAAATCTCCACCACCACCATACTATTATCACTCACCACCCCCTCCAGTCAAATCTCCACCACCACCATACTATTATCACTCACCACCCCCTCCAGTCAAATCTCCACCACCACCATACTATTATCACTCACCACCCCCTCCAGTCAAATCTCCACCACCACCATACTATTATCACTCACCACCCCCTCCAGTCAAATCTCCACCACCACCATACTATTATCACTCACCACCCCCTCCAGTCAAATCTCCACCACCACCATACTACTACCATTCACCACCTCCTCCGGTGAAATCCCCACCACCACCGTACCATTACAACTCTCCACCACCACCAGTAAAATCTCCCCCACCTCCAGTCTACATCTACGCTTCTCCCCCACCTCCTACCCATTACTAGGCTCGTCAAACTCAGCAACATTTCCACATTATTCAAGTAAGTTCCAACCCTCCAATACTTTCAATATGCTCCATATCCATTTCGATAAAACTTTCCACTAAAATCTCAGTTTTATCTACACAGGTTTTCTTTTTAAAAATGAAATAAAGGAAGGGTCAAAGTCAAAGATGAGAAGAAGTGAACCAAATAAGGATCGTCTCGTGGAAACCATGAACAATACATCTTCAACAATGATCCACATCACTTCCTCTTCTTCAGTGTCGCTCATCTTCCACTTCTGCATTATCATCTTCGCGTCTTCATCAAGTCGGATTGTTTCCAAAGACCCTTTTAGATCGTATCATAGTACTCTTCTTTGTAACCTTGTGTTATCGTTATTTATTTGTTGTGCATACATTTTCTACATATTTTTTACATTAATGTAATGAGTGAGGTGTTAAAATGTTCAGTTTCGTGTTTCTTAAGATTGTTCGTTTTAACGTTATTTTTATATTTTGAAACATTCAAGTTTGAAAGACATTCTGGTGAGTTGGTCACGACATATATATATCGTTGCTTCAAACGCTGGAAAGTGAAAATAAGAACATGACAACACCTTTGCGATCTGATTGGCTTATTAGTTAATTGTGCTGTGGAGTTAGTCAGATAATCACTTTCGTTCAACTAATTTCCACCTGATTGTTTTTCTCGACATTGACTGTTGAACTATACATTTGTGAAAAACACCGATCGATGAAAGAAAATCAAATTAAAACAAATTTTGCTAGAAAATTACGAATCTAAAAATTTGAAATGAATTGATAATTTGATTAAAAAACTTAATCGAATATAGTTTGTATACTTTGTTAAACCAAAAACACATAAAAAAAAAACAGGAACTAGAATACTTGTGACAAAAGAAAAAGGACTAAAATACACGTAAAGTGGTTGTAAATTGGGCTTTGGATAAGGAATAGCTGAGCTGAGGCCCATTACTAAACGTATTTGTCCACGGGTTTTGTCACCGTCACTTTTTTTTGTAAATTGAAAAATATCTTACCAAAAAATGAAAATGAAAATCTATATATATAATTCTAGGTCAGAAAGTCGTTGATCCTGGTGCCGACACGTGTCCTTCATTTATTCTGGTGTACATTAGTTTGGGTTTCGTCTGCATTCATAGTCCTTATTTTACAAGCCCATCTATAGAGAGTGAGTCAATATATTCGAAACGCGTCGTTTTTTTGATTATATGGGTTAAACCCGTTTTTTCATCTCCTTCTGAAATTGCCGTCTTCTCCAATCCCTAATTTTGCAGCCGTCTATATGAGAATGTATCTGTAATGTTAATCGTCATTCAAACATGTCATAAAGAATCTTCTTTTAACTCTCTGCTACCGTCTCTCCCACTAAGTTGATTTTAATTACTATTTCCCACCACTACTTAGCAAATACCTTAATTCGCACATCTATAAATAAGGGATGAAGAACTCTCCAAATCTCATACTTTCACCGTATTATTTATACTACCCCTTTCAGAAAAGAGCTTCCAAAGATGGTAACCGCTCCAATCCTGCTTTCCATCTGAAGAGTGGCCGTGCCTCTAAGAAGGTTTTGACGAGGCTTTGGGAGGCAGAACGTCAAGAAATCTGGAGAACTCATGGGGTTTGACTTGCTCTTGATTAATGAAAAAGGTACACATATATCTACTTTTTCTTTATGCTCATATAGATATTTTTCTCTTTTTTTTTTGTAAAAACACTGAGATAATCTTGACCAACTTCTTCAAGCTTCTTACTGACAGTCGACGCTGCAACAAGGTTCAATTCCATCTCTGTCGACTGTAATAATATGTTTGTGAGGATGCTTCCACCCGTGATGAGGAAGAAATAAAGAGAGAGCCCCTGTGGTGGCTCTGTTCTTTAGCAGATCATGACGTCGTTCCATGTTTCGTAAGGAGTTTCATGAATTAGTTCTGAATTGTACATATATGACTTGATTTCAGTCGCTCTATCGTGGGATAATCGCGGTACCCCCACTCAGACTGAACCTAAAGTGTTTTTTTTTAATCAGGATCTTGGTTCTGCTAGCTTAGGAAAAAGGAAAATCGGGAACAGGGATTCTTAGATATGAGTTGAGTCCATGTTTAAGAAGATAATCGATCTGGGGAAGCCCCGATTAGTTTCAATCCTTACGGCGGGAATATGGGGAGATTATAAAGTCGCAACACCGTTCCCCTACCGAGATAAGCTTTTCAAGATTTAATACACTATAATAACTGGAAATAATTGTCAGCTGAAAAGATAGAGAAGTGTTTTTAGAAATAGATTAAAGTGCTTCACAGTTTCATGACCTGGTTTTGTACGTAAGAAGCCTTTAAATATGTATTTGATCACGAGCGAGTATTTTAGAAAGAGCTTCAATCGATTAGTAAAGGTCAAAACTTTCGTTGATCTTTAGGAACTTATTCACAAGTGAACAGAGTATCCTACCTGCCAAGTACGACATATGAGAGATTATTTATCATTTGATATAAAGATTGGTGTTAGTTAAATATTTTATTGCGTTGGTGAAGCAATATAGAATGTATTAGTTATTGATATCATATATTGTATGTTTTCTCTGTTTTACATCACAATACTCTACAATTTTAAATTGTTTCGAAAAGTATTTATAAGGAGGTTAATTAAGAATATAATGAGATTCTGAAAAATACAAACGTTAAAACACCACTAGCTATGTTTCTAATATATTAATCCAATCAAAATTAATCATTATCATATTCCGTTAGGGTATCGTATCGTGAAAAAATTTTGACTTTTATAAATGCATTCATTATTTGTTTCTAATATGTTTTGTTTCACCACTATTACGTTTCTCAAAACAATGGAATTCAACATCAACAAAACTGTCACAGCATGGGAAGAAATGTTTAAATGGAAGAATGAATTTGGAACCGATCGCATTATAAAGGTATGTAGGTAAGTAACTGATATTATATTTGGTCTTAGATGTTACAGAAAGGAGTATATAATAGCATGCCCAAGTTAATAAAGTTTTTGGCTTTATTGCTCGAAACAAGATTTCAGTTCAAAGAGTTGGTCAACATGGAATTTATGAAGATGGAAGGCCTATCTATATCGAATCATGGAATTTATGAAGATGGAAGGTCTATCTATATCGAGTGCCTAGGACAAGTCATCCCAGTAAGTTATGGGTATTACAACGAGGGGTACTTAAAGTATCATGTACATGAATTCGAAAAGCCTCTGCAACAGAAGCTTAACCAACGTTTATATATGCTTGGTAAAGTTCTTTAAGAACTTAACCAAAAAAATATATTGGTTTAAATTTCATTAACGTAAAGATACATTATCTTCTGTAACATTGAAATTTACTATAAGAGATTATTAATTTCACAGTAATATAATTTTAAAAAATCCTGCTTAAATGAACGAGTGTTACTTAATCCGAAAGTGTAGTACGACCTTGTCTTCTTCATATGGTTTATTTGATAAAAGTTTGGATGATATGGTTTATTTGATAAATGTTTTAATAAAATGTATGTATACTTAAATAATCAATTTTAGATTGTTATGTTATTTAACGAACTTTAGAAAACAAATTTTAAATTGATTCATTTTTCACATTATCTAAATCAATAGGTTTAAAAATGTATAAAAAAGTACCAACACACTCAAAAACAAATATATAAGAATGAAAATAATTCATAATTTATGTATTGAATTTCAACCGTAGTGACAAGTATTTTTATTTACTTGCTTTTATAATAAAAATATAGCAAACACTAAAAATGTAAAATAATTACATTAATGCAAAAAATAATTTTTTTAAATTAATTTATCAAACCTTTGATTTCTAATAAGACCAACAGAAACGATAGTAAAAACTAAAATTGTTTAAATTTTAGAGTAAACTGCATATTTTTACATGTACATGAAATTACAATATATCTTTTAGTTGATTTTCATTTGCTTAACAAAGATTAATATGTCATTTATTTTTCTGATAATTTTTTCCGGCTGCAAAAAAAAATATATAATTTTTTTGTAGTGTATCATACATATCTCTTTCAAATACAAACTTAAAACACAAACTATAAAATTATACAAAAAATACTAATCTAAATCATCAGTAAAATATATCCCGTCCGTAGGCCAAACTTAGTAAGCATATATTTAGATTTCCAAATTGTAAATTTGAATAGAATACTGTATTCCATTTGAGATTCAGGTATAAAACGTGCTGACAACAAAGTAATAATTGTGTTAGCCTACAAATTAAAAAGAAAAACGAAAATGAAGAAGAAACAGCTGTGATCTTAAATAGAGAGTGATTACTGATTAGGAGTCCTCCTTAATATTCTGCGAGTTAATCGCGCTGTCTTTATCATTTTTATTTCCACTTTTTACTCTCTTTTTTTATTAATTAATTAATTTTTATTTGTAATTGAATGTTCTCTTCTGGCTGGCTGGCTGGCTGTGTGTTCTCCTCTCTCTCTAGACCCGCAATTTTAGAGAGAGGATTGATTGATTGGGAAGGAAGAAGGATCACGATCTGCTATTGCCGCTTCTTCTTCTCAAGGCGATTAGATTCTTTGTCGAGTTTGCATTCCCGCAGGTACGATCCAGCTGTTTTGGAGATTAGATTTAATGTTTCCGTATCGGTTTCATCAGATCTGTGTGTGTTTTTCATTTTGAGCTTGATCGAATTGTGATTGAGAGTCTGCGTGGTTGTGATTTGATTTGCTTCTTATTATTCATTTGATTGAGCGAAAATTGGGAATCTGAACGAAGAAACAATCGATCAAGGCCACGTCATCTAGCTGATTGATTTATGCTTATGCCTCCATTATATGATTTGATGTCATTAGTCATTACTCTCTTGCGGTTTGTGTTATTTGATTCGTCGTTTCTTTTTTTTTTTTTTTTTTCGGTTTCTCTTCTTCTATCCTTTTTGTGGTGGTGATATATGACTTGTTTGATACAGTTGAGAGCAAAAAGGGTGAAGTTTTTGCAATTCGTAGAGGGCGCTTGTTTGTTTAAGAGCTACTTATTCCTGCTGGAACACATACCAAGATGAAGAAAGTCTTTGGTCAAACTGTCAGAGACCTGTAAGAACTATAATGCCCTGGAACTGGAACTGGAACTGAATGAATATTTACAAGGCTAATTGTTGTGTGGTTTATACTTTTTTTTTTATTAACCATGTTTTATTTTTTATAGCAAGAGAGAGGTCAACAAGAAAGTGCTTAAAGTGCCTGGAATAGAACAGAAGGTAAAAGGATACTCTTTGTAGCTTCTTCTCACTTTGAAATTCTGATCAAACTGAGATTCAGGAGCTCTTTGTGTTGATCAATTTCGTTACTTTTTTTTCATAAAACTAGAATTTATGAGTAGTTAAGCTTATCTTGGTTGCATTCCTCATCTGGTTATGGAATGCGAAGCGAGAAGTCCAACATAGTTTCATGTTGTTTCTCACCTCTTTTTATTCCTCTTCAGGTTCTAGATGCTACTAGCAATGAGCCATGGGGTCCTCACGGATCACTTCTTGCTGATCTTGCGCAAGCTTCCATAAATTAGTAACTACAACCACCTTTCAAATTTTCTATTTTGCTGTAGTTATGACATCACACAGGAATGACAAGATTGTTACTTCTTTTGCAGCCATGAATACCAGCTGATCATGGGGGTCCTTTGGAAACGACTTAGCGACACTGGAAAGAACTGGCGGCATGTCTACAAGGTAAGACTATATTTGGTGACTTATTCCCTGTTTATATTTTTGTAGCAGTGAATGATACAGTTTCCTTCTGCTTTACCTCTTCTGTCCACTTCAGGCTTTGACGGTTTTGGAGTACATGGTAGGCCATGGGTCAGAACGTGTCATAGACGAGATTCGAGAGCGTGCATATCAAATTTCGGTAATGACCACGCTGAGTGCATTACTTTAGAAATGTTCAGCATCAATAGAATCCTTCCATGCTATATCTCAGCGGTTGACTATCTTACACTATGTCCATTTTCCATGTGGCAGACATTATCCGATTTTCAGTATATTGACTCCGGTGGTAGAGATCAAGGAAGCAATGTTAGGAAGAAATCACAGAGCCTGGTGGCGTTGGTTAATGACAAAGAAAGAATAGCTGAGGTCAGAGAGAAGGCTTCAGCTAACAGAGACAAGTAAGTTTGCTTGTAATTGTATCTTCTGGTCGCTAGTGTCCTTGCAACTGTTATTATGCCTCCTATTAGTGTATCAATTTGTAGTTGGCATTTTAAGTATTAGCTCCTGACTTTTGAAAGTTATTCATTTCTGAGTGGTAAAAAGTTACACATATTTCAATTAAAAATGCCTGAGGAGCTGAACATATCAACCTGGCATTATTTTTACAACAGGTATCGCAGCTCAGCACCAGGTGGGATGTATAAGCCTTCAGGAGGATATGGTGACAAATATGATTACGGGTCCCGGGATGAAGAGCGAAGTAGTTATGGAAGAGAAAGAGAATATGGTTACAGGGATAATGATAGAAATAGCCGCGATGGAGATCGTCATTCCAGAGACTCTGAAGACCGGTATGGGAGAGATGGTAATAGGGAAGATGATTACAGAGGAAGGAGCAGAAGTGTTGATAACTTCCAAACTGGTTCGCGAGGTAGGAGTTCAGATAGGGAACGAACGTTTGAGGATGATGGCCATTCATCAAGGTATGTTGATCTGGAGTTTCAGCTTGCCTCTAAACTTGATCTTAAAAAGAAGGGAACAATTTTGAGATTTAATCAATACCACTGGATGATGTGAATAGTAGCTTAGCAGTAGTTGATGTCAAAAACCATGTTTCAGGCATCTTTTTAGCTTAGATCTACTTATACATTGAAACATTCCTCTTTATCGTGTAGGGGTAGTGGTGCTAGAGCTGATGACAATTCTCAGGATGGGAGGTAAATTATGATGTCTTTTGCTGAAGTTTGGGCCTTTTTCATATTGTATTAAGTTTTGTAGATTTATGTCAACTCATATCATCTTTCTTCGGGACAATATGACAGAGGGCAGCTCCAGAGGAAGTTTTCTGAACAAAATATTGGTGCTCCACCTAGTTATGAAGAAGCTGTCAGTGAACGGAGCCCTGTATATAGTGAAAGGTGATAATTCTCTACTATGCAGATTCAGAGCTACGTTGGTTTTATTGGTTCTGATGAATCTTTTTGTGCCAGGGATGGTGGGGAGACCCCACAAGTTGCTGCTCCGGGAGTTGCTTCTCCTCCTCCCCCACAAACTGCTTCTCCAGGAGCTGCTTCTCCTCCTCCCCCACAAGTTGCTGCTCCAGGGGCTGCTTCCCCTCCTGCTGGAAGCAACACAAACAATAATTCTGCTGCTTTTGCTAATGAATCTTCTCCTCAGAAATTTGAGGCCTTTGATGAATTTGATCCACGCGGTGCATTTTCAGGTACAGATGTCTCCAAGTGTACATTTCGTTAGCTCTCAGTTTGTTACATCTTCAAAGTTTTCTTTGCCTTTCAAACTCCTCTACTCCATAAAGATTAATTCTCATTTTTCGTTTGTTTATTATATTGTTATCCATAAAACTCCCTCCGTGTTCCGAGTGTAAGTCATGTGTTTTGTTTCTTTTCCAGCTGGCCCTCCAGCATATGCATCTGCAGACGGTGTTTCAGCTCCTCCAGCGGTTGCTTCTACATCTGCTCCTCCCACCTCAAACAGTGTAGAGATGGACTTACTTGGCTCACTTGCAGACGTATTCTCGTCAAATGCATTGGCCATCGTCCCGGCTGATTCTACGTCTGTTGAAACCAATGGACAAACAAATGCTCCATCGTTTTCTACATCTCAGCCATCAACTCAGGTATTGATACAGGGCTGACGCAGCTAGTTGTACTCGGAGATTTTGACTGTTTCTTAAGAGGATACCTTTTTTATTTGTACAATTTTGATTATTGAAAATTCTCTTTACATTGTACAGACATTTGATGACCCATTTGGTGACTCTCCTTTCAAAGCCTTCACTTCAACGGACACTGACTCAAACCCACAGCAGAGCTTTGGAGCTCCTTTCCAAGCAACACCACCAGCCTTCACCTCGGAGGCCTCACACCATGATACTGCTCAAAGCTTTGGCTTCGGGGACTCATTTTCCGCTGTTGCCAATCCCGCTGTTCAGAATGTGCAACCTCCATCAAACCCACAAGATTTTCCCCAAGATCAGTTTGACACATCTCAGAGTGAAATTGATATTCTAGCTGGCATTCTCCCACCATCTGGTCCTCCACCTTCACTCCCACAACAACCGGGTGCCTCAGGACCAACATCTCAGTTTCCTCCGAGCGGAAACAACATGTACGAGGGATATCATCCTCAGCCGGTATCCTCAGCTCCAAACATGCCTGGACAAACTCCATTTGGGCAAGCTGGTCCTCCAGCTTCACTTCCGCAACAACCGGGTGCCTCAGTAGCAACATCTCAGTTTCCTCCCAGTGGAAACAACATGTACGAGGGATACCATCCTCAGCCGGTATCTTCAGCTCCAAACATGCATGGACAAACTCCATTTGGGCAACAATATAACATGGTTCCTCCTCATTCACAAAATATGGGTGGAGCCACGCCGTATCACAGTGGAGGCTTCATGCACCAGCCTGGCTCATCCAGTTACAATCCTGGAGGAGTAACTTCGCACCCCACAAGCGAAAGCTTCCTTCCACGACCAGTTGCTGCCACTTCATCGAGCTCACAGACTCCTTACACTAACCCCAGTGGACCAGCTGGTCAGTTCATGGGACACCAGGGTCATGGGATGCCGCCTTCTCATGGTCTACAAAGAACTCAATCCGTGCCTGTTAATATGCAAGGGAACAACAATTTCATGGGAGACATGTTTGGACCAACAAGCTCCTTGACGTCATCATCCTCTCATCAAGATCTCACACCTTTAACAGGAGCGATTGAGATTGTTCCTCAGCCTCAGAAAAAGTTTGAGCCAAAGTCATCAGTCTGGGCAGACACGTTGAGCAGGGGGCTTGTTAACTTTAACATATCTGGACGTAAGTGAGAAAATAAAAAAAACAATAAACCCAGTTTGGAGCAAACTCTCTAACATCAGTTTTTGTTTGCTACTTATGTGCAGCTAAAACAAATCCACTGGCAGACATAGGAGTCGACTTTGAGGCGATCAACAGGAGAGAGAAGCGGCTAGAGAAACCGACAAACGCACCAGCACCAACGTCGACTATCAACATGGGTAAAGCAATGGGATCAGGCACTGGCTTAGGGCGTGCTGGTGCAAATTCTATGAGACCTCCAACAAATCCAATGGTAGCTTCTGGCATGCCCATGGGCGGGGTAATGAATGTTGGTGGTTATGGAGGTATGAACCAAAACCAACCTATGGGTATGGGAATGGGACCAGGCATGAACATGAACCAAAACCAACCCATGGGTATAGGAATGGGACCAGGGATGAACATGGGAGGAGGATATGGCCAAGGCTATCAGATGCAACCACAACACCAAGGGATGGTCCCTGGTCAGAACATGCCAGGCAACAACAACAACAACAACTATAATCCGATGATGGGTCAAGGCGGTTACAACCCTCAACAGTCCTATGGGGGTGGATACAGGTAAAGATGAAGCCAAACCATTACACATTAGACTCTCCACTTGTAAAATCAAGAACAGAGGACACTCTAACTCTGTTCTTCTCTCTCTCTCTCTCTCTCTCTGCTTGTTGTGAAATTTGTACTGGTGCGAGTGGCAGACCTCTCTCGGGTCTGTCCTTTTTGTTATATGCGTATTATAAATTTGATGTATACATTTTTTTTTTTTTTTTTTTGGGTTTTCACGTATTGAATGTGTAAAAACATTTTCCCTTCACGGAACAAATAAAAATATTTCAGTTTCTTTCATTCCAAAAGGAGTTGGTATCACTTCCAGTGTCGTTAAAGTCTAACAGAAGTTTCCCTCCGACTTCATTTGCTGCTTCGTCCATTAATTGCTTGAGGTTCACGCCTCTTGTTGAAGCTACAAAACCTCAGGCTCTGAGATAAGATGTGACATTGTTGATTTACTCTTGGAGATGCAGATGATTCTTAGATTTAAGGACCGTTTTGATCAAAGTAAAGGGTATAACCAATCAAGTGAGGTGAAATGGCACAATGTGACCTCCATACTGTAATTTTTTTATTCTTGAAAATTTGTTGGTTTGGGTCTAAATTGGACAAATATAAAACTTAAGTGGCGTTTTTGGATGTTTTGAAGAACTAATGGACACCCGAGAAAATATAAAACTAAAACGCTTAACGACGTTAACTTAACGGTGACGTTTACTCGACGTGCCGAGTGGAGAGTCTTAACGGCGTTCGATCTCACAGTTATCTACTTCTCTCTTTGATTCTTGGCCTTGCTAAAAGTAAAAGCTGCTGCGAAGTTTCTCCTTCAAATCTGATAAGCTTCTTCTGGGTTTGATCCGATCAAAGGTAAGGTGCTGAATTTAGGGTTCAAGGTTTCTGCTTGATCGCCTGCATGCTCTGTTTTCTCTCACATTGAAGTTGAAATTTCGTTGTTTGTTTCAATTGAATCTGAGGGAGGTTCAAGCTTGTTAATCGATCGTACCCTTTTTCGAAATTTGGAATCTTTGATTGGTAGATGGAATGAGGGAGGTTCAAGCTTGTTAATCTTTGAATTTTCTTGGAATTTTTTTTTAAGGAGAGGATGAAGAGGAGTCGGATAAGTTGAACAAGTTGACATGGACTGATGCATCCGTAGGTTTCTATTTGCATCCTCAGTTATATTTGCAATCAAAGGTCATTGTTTCGTTCATAACATTTTCGTTACTACAGGTGGCTGAGTCGCTGTCCAAGTATTGTGTTTTATTGCATCTCCAAGCTGCAAGTGTTGACGCCACAAACTTCTCTGCTATATGTATCCTTTCTTTCTTTTTTTATGAGACAACTCTGTGTATAGTTTGTAAAGCTGTTTCTCTGGATTGTGTATAGTAAATGCTTAGTGTTTCAATCAACGTCCTGTAGAATCTGCCTCGTAAGTAGTACTGCATTCTACAAGTTTCTAGCTCTTGTGGTAGAGTAGATGATAGTTTATGAAGAATGGACCTAACTAGAGTCTAGGACTATAAATTTACCTATAATATTTTCCTGTGCTATCTATCAGTCTATTACTCTAGCTGGTTTATTCAACTATACCTTTGTGTGTGTGTGTGTAATGCAATTTCTTTTTTTTTTTTTGTTGATTTTATATGTATCCTTACATCAGTTTCTAGACCCATACTCTTCTGTTCCTTGTATAGCTGCCATTGGATTCAGTGGTACACGAGTTTGGAAAAATGGTAAAAGATCATATGTATTTTTAGTCAAGAGTATATAGACAAGCAAACATGCTCAAAGTTTTGTTTTCTTTCCTTTTATTTTTCAGAGGGATTTATTCCTGCTGAAGATCTTGCATCCAGTTTAGAGAAGGCGTGGCTGGGACTTCATATCCAGGTACGTGCTTTATCTTTCACTTTTCACTTATGAGTTTGTGATGTTGTTTAATGGGTTGGACATTTATCATTTTTAGGAAACAACTGCAAGTATCTTTTCAGCAGCACTTGCATCACAAGTACCTACTTCTATCCCTTCTAATGTTGTCTTGCCTTCTGAAGAAGGCAGTACTTCAGATACAATGGCTGCATCTCAATCAACTGGAACAAGTCTCCAACCCTCAGAGAGAAAATCAACGGTGACATCTGCATCAACCAAAGAAAAGAATGATGGCACAGCTGCAATTAAGGTTTGTATCTCCACATTACTTTAGCCTTTGATGTTGTCTTACATGCTTCTTAAACAGGTCAAACAATCTGCTGAACCCAGTAATCAGCCAGCATCTTCTGTTCAGGCAGAAAAGGAACCCGTTCGTCATGCAGCCCCAAGACCAGATGATGATATTACATCCAAATCTTCTACAGATAGAAAAAGGAAACAAGAAACGGTGATAAGCAAAGCTGAAAGGGATATTATTAATTTACCAAAATCTGTAGCTACAAAAGAGATTGTAAAGGCTAAGGATGAAGGAGGAGAGGATGGAGAAAGTTGGAAACCACCATCTGATGTTCACTTAAACATTCGTTTACCCGATGGTGCTAACCTTCAAGAGAAGTTTTCTGTAACAAGTACATTGAGAATGGTCAAGGACTATGTGAACATCAATCAAACAACAACCGAACTAGGTGGTGCTTATGATCTTGCTGTTCCTTACCCTCGTAAGGTTTATAGTGACCAAGATCTTGATAAGTCTCTGTCCGAGTTGGATTTGCTCGGTAGACAAGCACTTATAGTAGTTCCGAGGAAAAGAGCAACCGTATATCAAAGAGGACCATCTTACTCTGAGCCTAACAACAACACAGACACTAACAGTGGCGGTTACTTTGGTTATCTTAGAAGAGTACTCTCTTATGCAAACCCATTTTCATATTTTGGCGGTGCATCAAGCTCTGCTCCAGAACCTCGAGGCAGTATGGAGTACAGTGAGCTCATAAAACACCCTTTCTAATGCATCAGAGTCATGTAATTGCTTTAACTCTTTTTTTTTATATTCTGTCTCTAGTGCCGGTTGCGTCCAATGCAGAGGTGAGAAACAATGTGGCGCAAGCGGGCTCAGAAGGTAGGGGAAACGTTAGGAACAGGAGACCAACCACATCTAGGATTGGAAGTAACATCCACACGCTGAGACACGATGAAGAAGACGCTCCGTTTGGTGATGGAAACGCGTTTTGGAATGGGAACTCCACACAGTATGGCGGTGAAAGCGGTGGTGGAGACAGTAATGATAGACGATGAAATAAGACAGCTTGAGCTCTGTTTGGATCTAGTGCTGCAACAGAAACAGTTCTGAGTTACTGAACTCTTCTTATACTTTACTCTCTTATATGGTTGACCAGCTACAAAATGTTTCCTTATGTTTCTGTTTTATCAGTTATATTAAACTCAAAACTTAAAAGATAAATTCTATATAATGAAAATGAAAATCAATTTAAGAGAAATATAGAAAATATAAGACAAATTAAGCCCTATTTAAGATTTTTTTATTATTGTCTTTTTGGTTAATTTCGGTTGTAAAAATAAATTACAACCCCTACCTTAAAGAAATATGGTCATCTTGGACCTAGATTGTATAATCCTGCATTTGACATCACCTAAATGTATATATGTGATCAACTTGATAATTTTTTTGTATGTTTATACTTTATAGATGAACCCCATCAATGATAATTCATTTTAATAATCTGGGGAAAGATTAGTCTTATGCACTCTGATAAACCTCTTTGCCATTTAAAACACTCGAGTCCCCTTTTATCTGGTGGATTAAAAATTCCAACCATATATTGTGTTTCGTTTGATTATAAACTCAGCCAAAATTCTATTTGTAATTATCATCTTATAAGACTCTACATACATATCAGAAGTCAAGGGTCAGAACCATATAGATATTAGTTATATCAT
Source organism: Brassica oleracea var. oleracea (assembly GCF_000695525.1). Lineage (NCBI taxonomy): Eukaryota > Viridiplantae > Streptophyta > Magnoliopsida > Brassicales > Brassicaceae > Brassica > Brassica oleracea. The sequence continues at coordinate 52,234,978 of NC_027751.1, forward strand.
GTTTTTAAGGATCAAGATTCAACAGCTCTATATTCATTAAAAGAAGTTTGAAACATTCCCTTTGAAAAAATAAAAGAAAATGTAATATTCTATTGTTGTTGCCACCTTTAGTTCATTAGCCACACGTTGCTCTTCTGTCTTTCTCCATGGCTTTTTCACGCCAAGAAAATCATTTCTCCCACGTCTATCTCTGCCCAAATCAGAAGAATAAATAAAGAGAAAGAGAGAGAGAGACACATTGCTTAACAGCAATATTATAATTGGCCAAAAATGGGATGTTAGTTCTATTCTTGATCAAATGCCTCTCTGTCGCTTCTTTTTTACGCTTTCTTTCTTTTCTTAGCTGTTGCTGTTTCTTTCTCTTCTCTCTTCCTTTTTATCTTTTGTGTTTTGTTCCTTGATCACAGCTCGTCTCCCTTTGTCCCTGTAGCCTCTCATTTTGATTCGTCCTCTCTGGTTTATTGCTCGTTGATCCTTTGTTTCTGTTTGCTTTTTTGCGTCATGGATCGTGATTTTCATCGTCGTGGTGGTCAAGTGGTAAACATCTTTCATCATTACATATATCTACATTTTGTTTTCAAATTGTATGATCATGTAAATAGTCTTAACTTTAAGGCCAATCTTGATCAATGCCCATTGTATTCATCTTTTACTATTTACGAAGTTGTTAACAAGTATCTTGGTGGGCAAGTCATGTCCTGTTGTTGCATAATCAAACCTAGGTTGTCTCTTCATCGTTGATGATGATGTTAGAGACAAATGTTGTTGATTTGATGAAAGAGGACCGTTGGAGATTTTTGGAAACTATAAGCATTTTAAGCAAAAATTTAATAATATTTTTAATACAATTTGGGGATCATACAATCTATATGTATATTAACTGTTAAGAAGTTGAGGTAAAAGCCAATGTTTCATTTGACTTTGCCCTTCCTCTATTTTCCTTTAGCATTAATCTAGAGCAGCTCATTGATTAGTGATGTTGATGTAACTTGCAGGCAAAGGATCGTTCACCGAGCAGCCGCTTTGTTCGGTTAGATAAACCGAGATCTGTAGACGATCTTGATATAGGCAAGAAAGGGAAGATGCGTAGGTGGTTGTGCTGTTCTTGTCATGTACAAGAATCTAACCACCCTAGAGTTGAACATAACCGATCCAGAACACCTCCTACTCGCCACTACGACTACGGTATCGATCTTTTCTTTACATTCTCTGAGAGATTTTAATCTGTATTTTAGGTTTGATTACTTTCTTGTTACACAAGCTAAGTACCCTTTGTTGATGTTATTGCTTGTGTAGGACGTAATGATAAGAAACCACCACCTCCTATGAAGCCTGCCGTGTTGAAGGAGCCTCCTCCCATTGATGTACCTACAATGTCACTGGCTGAGCTCAAAGAAAAGACTGAGAACTTTGGATCTAAGGCTTTGATTGGGGAAGGATCCTATGGAAGAGTGTACTATGCAAAGTTTAATGATGGCAAGGCAATGGCTGTGAAAAAGCTTGATAATGCATCTGAACCAGAGACAAACGTTGAGTTCTTGACTCAGGTCTCCAAGGTTTCAAGGCTGAACAATGACAACTTTGTTCAGCTTCTTGGTTATTGCGTTGAAGGCAATGTTCGTGTCCTTGCTTATGAGTTTGCAACAATGGGATCATTGCATGACATCTTACACGGTATGAAAGTCTTGTGATCAGACATCAATGTGTGGAGATTGATATGTTTGATGTTAAACAGGAAGAAAGGGAGTTCAAGGAGCACAACCTGGTCCTACACTTGAGTGGATGCAACGAGTCAGAGTTGCTGTTGATGCAGCTAAGGGATTAGAGTACTTACACGAGAAAGTTCAACCTGCTGTTATACACAGAGATATTCGTTCTAGCAATGTGCTTCTCTTTGAAGACTTCAAAGCCAAGATTGCTGATTACAATCTTTCAAACCAAGCTCCTGATATGGCTGCTCGTCTTCATTCCACTAGAGTTTTGGGGACATTCGGTTATCACGCACCAGAGTAAGATAAGCTCAGAACGTTCTTTATTCTTTAGAAAGTTTAAAAGATTGTGACTCTATATGTTTTTGGGGTTTGCAGATACGCAATGACAGGACAGTTGACACAGAAGAGTGATGTTTACAGTTTTGGAGTTGTGCTTTTGGAGCTTCTAACCGGGAGAAAACCGGTTGATCATACAATGCCTCGTGGTCAACAAAGTCTTGTCACTTGGGTAAGTAACTTACTTAATATGAGCTTTTACTTTCTTGAACTAAACAAGACTCTTCTTGGCTATGTTTTCTTTAGGCTACTCCAAGGTTGAGTGAAGACAAAGTGAAGCAATGTGTTGATCCAAAACTCAAAGGAGAGTACCCTCCTAAAGCAGTTGCAAAGGTATAAAACCTAGAAACTTCATATTCATTTGAACATTACTTGAAGCTAAGATTTGTTTGTGTGATGGTAAACCACAGCTTGCAGCAGTTGCAGCTTTGTGTGTGCAATATGAATCAGAGTTTAGGCCAAACATGAGCATTGTAGTAAAAGCTCTTCAACCACTCTTGAGGTCTTCAGGAGCAGCTGCTCCTCCTCCTAACCCTCACACTTGATTATTCTTCTTTGTGGTTCTTGCATATTGGATTCATTCATGGCTTCAAGGTTTCTTTTGTTTCTATTTACAAATGGTTATGTAAATGGATTATTAAAGAAGAGATGGTGAGTAGAGGAACATGGATTTGTTGTGGTAAACGTTTTTGATGGATAATCCTCTAAAAATTGTTTGTTGTTTTACTATATAAGCTAATACACTTATAACAAATCTTTTTTGATTCATTACTTTATACATAATGTGTCATGGTCAAGTTATTGAAGAGAAAAAGCTATGAGATAATCTGATAATGTATATATATAGTTATGCTATCTGGTTCTGCTTCAACGGCTATGAGATAATTTATAAAGCAAGACACAATCAATGATAATTCTAAGCCACAAAAAGTGCAGCCAATAAGCAAGTGTGTCATGAGTTTAAACTAAAAAGGTAAAAACACCAAAACCCATAATTTAATTAACACCAAAATTCACTTGCTTATCTGATCAAACGTACCAGTCTTTCATGATATTGTTTCTAGTACATTTGTTGCATGAGTATTCCTAGAAAGATTCTTTATAAATCATGCAAGAGGAAGACATGGTCAATCATAATTCATAATTCTAAGACACAAAGAAAACATGCATCCAATAAGAAAGTGTTGCATGGGCTTAAATTTTAAAAGTACAAACACAAAAACCATAATCCTATTCTAAGAAACAAAAACACATAATTATATATATCTCACAATCAAATTGGTTTTGAGCTGATGGATTTGTTGTAACGTTTTGGAAAAGTTTTGATTAATGACTTTATACAATATGTAAGTGTTATTTTTCATTCGTGGTACTTCTTACAAACAATATATTCATTTACAAACACCTTTTTGTAGTTCAATGTTTTCAAAGAGAATTAAAAAAAAAAGATGCACCAAAAATAAGAGGAAAGGAGCACTAACAAATTCAATGGTTGGTTCCATGTTAAAGTATGTAAAAAATTTAAACCTTTTCTACACCTGATAAATTCGTAGAGAAACAGATTAATTATAGTGAAGAAGCTAGTGGACTGAAAATGAAATTTTTATTGACACTGATTTTTTTTTTTTTTGATATGTTCAAGCTTTTTTAATTGAACATGCGAAAAGCAGCCCTTTTTTTTTTCTTTAGCTTCTGGTCTTCCAAAACTCAAGACCGGCACTGGTTGGAGAGGATGTGTTTTTTTACTCTTACGGTGAGAGAGTTTTGTTTATCTTGGAAGAAGCGGCTCTCTGTCATCTGATTCAACACGGTGAGTAGTCTGCATAAACAGACAAAGAAAGACAAAATATGTTCAGCTCAAGTCAGAAAATTACAGGAACTAGTTTTCACTTGATGGGAATGTGTATGTGAATGTGTATGTGTTGTTCACCTCTTCATTTGCTCCTGCTGCCATGTTGATGAATGAGTCTTTAGCCCTGGAGGAGATAACAGAGGAAGAAAAAGAAGTTAGACGGTGCAGATGAGTCTTCATTTACCATAGAAAGAATAATGATCTGTCATTGAACAACACACACCTATGACCATCCTTTGCATTAACTATTTCTAGGTTCCCGTTTTGTTGCTCGTCTTTCACTTTTGCAAGGGGTGAAAAGAACTGCATGAAGTATGAGTCAAATTAAACATTAAGAGATGGATGAAATAAGTTAACTGATACACCCGGGAGCGGTTTTCTATGTGATTACCTGATGCATTGAAATGAAAACTATAGAAATTCCCAGAAGAAAATTCATTGTTAACACATGTCCAAAAAGTGCTGCAGATGCTATGCCAGTAAATATTGTGGCAACCGTTGATGAATATTTCTTCAATATTGTATCTGAGACCATACAAAGACAACTTAGATAGATATCGATCAAAACAATATTACTGCAAGGTTTCTACTCATGTAAATATATATGAAATGAATTTTACATAAATTGGTGTTTTTTTTTTAACCTGCATATTTGAAGAAAAAGGAGGATAGAATCCCTTGTGCTGCGTTGTTCAGTATCAGAAACATGGTAGCCCTGGAATGTCCTTGTAGGATGTCAAAACTGCCAGGACCTGTTTGAGAGTGCTAGAACTGTTAGCTAACAGGGTTTCAACATTTATCATATTTTTCTCTGCTGTGTTACTTACAAGACCCATACCTTTATATATAACAGTTGCTAGTATTCCAAGGAAGTTGAATATTGCACCATAACCATAGAGGAACAAGTTCTGCACCACAAAAATTAATGTTTTACATTCAGAAGACAACATATACATACACAAGCTGTGATGGTCATGACCTTTCTAGTGATGTCTCTCACAGTTAATGACACAGTATAATATATAGTTTCACCACAAGCCTTCCAATGTTACTAGAATTCTCTGCTGCTATATGGAAAAATAAGCTATGTGGCAACGCTTAGCTAACCTGGAGATAAATGCTGGTGTCATACTGGCTCTTCAGAGCATACTCGTTGTAGACAGATGCAAAGGATGGGACAGTAACCTGCAAGATGCAAAGATTATGTGAATGGAAATCACTTACATACAAAAAAATTCAAGAAAAGCAAATGGAAGCAGCAAAAAGTGTGACTTACAAAGATAAAGGTACAGATGTATGCACCCATAGCAACTGGGACAGCCATAGTAGTAGCACCTTCAGGAAGAGAACGCAGCTGATTTACACTAATCCCTATCAGCAACAGAGCAAGTGCTTCCCACTACAACAGAAAGCCAAAACAAACTCAATTCCGTGAGGTACTGAAAATCAAAAAGAAATGTAAGTAATAATGTCTGATACCATAAAAATCACGCCAAAAATTATTGAACCTGACCTGTATGATGGAGAACCGTCGCTTCATTATCATCTTCAGTAGTACAGCAATTACCAGAACCTTTAGATTGCTGAGCATCTTCACAGTAGCAGGATTGAAATATAGCTGTCACATCAGAAAAGTGAATTTCTGTGTGAAACTAAAGTATAATAAAAAATAGAACCAAATAGTAGCGGAGAAGGCTAAGATAAATACAACAGCAGTGCATGATGTAATTAACTTCTAAGCTATTGTTCAGTGCATATTATACAGCAGACTCAAAAAATATCTATCACTAGAAAGCAAACAAGAAGCAGCGTGTACCTGCATTGTGAACTTAAGATAGTTATTAATGGCATACAACCCTGCTGGAACAGCGAGAAGCACATTGTTCCTAGCCGCCTGCGAAAATAAGAGCTACTGTTATTATTAAATAGTAAGCAATTAAAACTCAGAAGTTTTGAGTATTAAATAAAATCTTAGTGATCAAATAATATCCACATTTCAAACTATTAACATACACAAAGATTATAAGACACTGAGAGCCCAAGAAACTAAACTCTAAATCTGAGACTATGCCACACCACAATCCTAGTACATAATCTTTTGATATATAGCAATCTGTTAATTGACAACAAAGAGGTTACCTGGACAAATGTGGAAAAAGATAGTAAAGGCTTCTCTCCAACTTTTTGGTGCCTGGCCTACAATATTACCACAAACACTTAGGTAACTGTTCAAGTTCTAAATTTTTTACACAGTTAAGAAAAAGTACACTTGATGTAAAAAGGATGTTTTTTTAAAAAAAATTAATTTTAACATTCAATTCAAAAAAAAAAAAAAAACTGTTCTAGTGCAGAAGAAAGATCTAGCAGCTAGTTCTAGATCCAAGAAATGAAATTAAAATGAGCCAAAAAAATAGAAATGATATTTCAAAAGAGCTGAAGGTGATTCAGAAACGTTACCTGGATCAGAAGCATGACAACTGCAAACATAACCTTTGCGATCTCCGTCAAAAAGTTGACGCTAATAGGACTGAAGTTGAACTTTCCATCCACTTTAGACATGTACACTAACACTGGCTGTAACCGCATAACAAAATCTTTTTTAAATAAATTTGAATCACTAATCAGAAATGTAAACATTACCTGTAGACCAACAAGCATGCAGTCACCGACCACCAAAAAGACATTGAGAGCTCGTTGTTTAGAGGAAACTCTAATCTTGCGGTTGTCATAAGCCCTCGCTATAGCTTTGATACTCCTTGAACGACACACGCTGCACTCAGCCATCCCGTTCTTCATCAGCCTTTCCCCCCCAAAGCTGACGATTCTAGCCTGAGAGCTAAACCTGCAAACACAAAACAAAACAAGTAACAGTGATCTCAGCCATCAGATCTCAGTATTCACGATAGATCTCAAGACCCATAAGATAAAAATGTAAGCTTGGCAGCAGAATCAAGCATAAACGTTGTGTCGACATTGTAAAGATCACATTTTTATCAGCTCCGGTGAAGAAAAACAGAGACCAGATCGATCAAACTAACCTCAATGGACCACTGAGATCAGCTCAACAAGTGCATTCACAAGCCCAAAACCTTGTAGAATTGGATTCTCTCTCTCTCTCTCTCTCTCTCTCTCTCTCTCTCTCTCTCTCTCTCTCTCTCTATCTCAATGAGATCTAAATTACAGAAACTCAGAAGAATCTAAAGAACTCTCCTTTAGCTTCAGCTTAAGATGCGAAGAATATACAGAGAGAGAGGGAGATGAGGAGGAAGGTGAATCCGTCGGTTGATTGATTGGAAGTGCGTTCTTATTCTCTCGCACGTTTTATTGCGTTTCTTTGGAGGAACCCAAAAAAAAAAACAGAACAGCCATTGGCTGTTTCTTTCTACGGTGACGGTTGGTGATTGTGACAGACCAATAAGATTTGAGTAGGAGTGGTGGTGAAGGTTTAGTTAAGGTGACGTGTCACGCGGGTGATGGAGGGTTTGAATCGGTTATCGTAACTATTTGTATCCAAGTTCTGGCTTTTTTTGGTCAAATGTTTCTTTCGCTTGGACTTGTTAGTAATTATTTAAATAGTAGTTCATCATTTTGTTTTTAAGTTTTTTTATTTAATTGATTTTGTTGTTGTTGTAGGAGATGCCTAATTACAGGAGTTCTTAAGTTAATTTAAGGACTTGAAGGTTAATATGAACTGAGAGATTCATAACTATGCTCCAATTCGTGGGTTGGTTTAATCAAAGCTTAATTTGGAGCAAATAAATTGAAAAATCAAGCTTAGGTTGAGAAACTAGTAGCGTCTAATAATTAACACGAGAATTAAAGTTTATTATTTTGTGTTGAAGGAGAGAATGCATGCCTAACAAATCAATAACGTGACACCTACGGCATCATATATATTTCTTTCCCTATAAGTATAAACCTAGATACACACAAATTGCATGCATTTCCTTGTAGACTTGTAGTTATTGACACAATTTAAGGCATATACACCATGAATGTATCCACTCTTCACACTTTATAAATGATGCTTTTTTGTTGTTGCTAAAAACTTTATAAATGATGCTTGCAATTGTAAATGAATATTTTTGTTAAAATTGTAAAATGAAGATTCATGAGAGCGTTACGTACAATGTTGGTCATATTATTTTTGTTCAACCACAACAATCATTTAGTACAAAATACACATACAAAAAAAGTTGGCGAATTGTTTTGTGAAACCTAGATATTTGTTGCTTTTTCAGAAAATAATCATTGTCAGCAATAATATATATATATTTTTGATAAAATAAATTTTTTCTTTTATCAATTGTATATAAATTTAAATGATGATATTCAACAATTCGTGTACAATTACACTGATTATCATCAATCCTGTATTGACAGAACCGACTAAATTAAGAAAAACCAAAATAACCGAACTTGACCAGGTCAGAATAATTGATTAAGCCTGTAATCACAATTAACAATTTCAAATGAAATAAAATTAAATGATTTAAGAAAATTAAACACGAAGGACTGCTGTGTCCGTCAATCATCGGAGCCCAGAAGAAGCAGAAAGCCGCGAGTTGCGCGATAGAGAGAGAGAGAGAGAGAGAGACAAGAGCCTGATACAGAATTGAGATTAAACCGATGTTCCTTTCTCCACCACAGTTTTAAACCAAACCAGGTACTTACTTCTCCGTCATCAGCCACTGATTCATACGAAAAAGAAGCTCCTTTCCCCCCCCCAATTCGATTTGAGTAGGGTTTACGAATCAATCTATCCCCAGTTCGATTGGATTCGATAAAAGACCACGACTTTATTCGAATTCATCTCGTTTCCTTGGTGGGTTTGTTTGAAAGCATCGATCTTTGTAGACGAATTCAACAATGGTGGCATTTGATTTTATGAATACCCTGAGAACCTTATGGCCTTTCTCACTACTCACCAATGACATTAAAGAATCAAAGGAGATTGTTCAGAGACTCTCACTCCCCTCGAGCACCAAGAACTTCATCTTCGCCATCAGAGTCCCTGAGCACGACTCAACCATCTACATCCTCTCTGCACAAAACCTCTCTCAGAGATCCGCCACCGACGCTGAGTCTCTCATCCGCGAGCTCCGCCCCGACGCTGTAGTCGCTCAAGTGAACAAATCAGCTCTCGGAGAAGCTCAGGTCGAGGAGAGCGTGAGCGACTCCATCCCCACCTCAGCTTTTAGAGTCCTCAAGCAGTGTTTTGTGGATAAGGTTAACAAGGAGAAGTACGAGAGCGTTGCTGGGATCTTGGTCCTGAGGGAGATCTTCGGGACTAGCTTTAACGGACACGTGTTGGCTGCTAAGAGAGCTGCTTCCGAGGTTGGTTGTTCGTTCATGGTGCTTGAGTCTCCCTTTGTTAACATAGCTGCTATTGAAGGCTCTTATGAAGAGAGTGATACATTAGGGAAGGTGCAAGGTTTAGCTAATAGTATTATACCACAAAGCTCTCCCTCTGCTGTGTTGTCTGGTTCTAGAAGGTTTCTGATAACTAATGATGTTCAGTCACAGATGCTGAAGCTCTTATCCTCTCATATCACTCAGCTTAGTAAAGAGATTAGCCCGTTAAGTTGCGTTGCCAATGGAGTTTCTCATGAGGTTCCACCGTTTGCTGAGTCTATCTACTCTCTACTTGTGGATCTACGCGATATATTTAACGATCTGCCATCTATTAGGAAAGCTTTAGCCAGTGCGAGAAAGATGTTATCCGATGTAGACAGAGGCGAATCCATGGATACAGATGTTCTTTCCGAAGTTTACCTATTCCAAATCGCGGTCGAAGGTCTGAGAATCGCTCTGAACAATGCTGGTCGGCTACCGATCAAGAACCGAGCCGAAGCTCGGTTTGAAAGTCTCTCTTCCGAGGATAAGTCTTACGCGCTTATGGCGGATCTTCTCCGCAGCCAGGCTAAGAGGTTTAAGAACTTAGTAGCGGTGGTGGATGCGAGTAACCTCGCGGGTCTTAGGCAGCATTGGAGGACTTGTGTTCCTCAAGAAGTTAAAGATTTGTCTGAGCATATGGTACAGGACTTTGATAGCGACGACGAGAGTGGTAATGACTCAAAGCTGAAACGGTTGTTATCTGATAAACCGGTTGTAGCGGTTGGTGCAGGAGCTACTGCTATTTGGGGAGCTTCATCACTCTCCAAGGCTATATCTGCTTCTCCTCTCTTCAAGATTGTAACTTTCAAAGTCCCAGCTTCGTTGAACCTCTTCTTGACGCATACCCACAAGGCAGTGACTTATGCGTTTACCAAAGTGGCTTATCCTTCTAAAGTGATGGCTCCTGGCTTTGCTAGCTCCGGAGCCAAATCAACTTCTTTGGCGAAAGCTTCTTTATCAGCTGAGAAGATCAGAGCAGTGACGCATAGTATTATAGCTTCAGCTGAGAAGACGAGCTTCTCTGCAATGAGAGCTGCGTTCTATGAGATAATGAGGAAAAGAAGAGCAAAACCTATTGGTGCCTTGCCATTGGCAACGTTTGGAGCCAGTCTTTCAACTTGTGCGGGACTGCTTCTCTATGGAGATGGGATAGAATGTGCAGCTGTGTCTCTTCCTTCAGCTCCTTCCATTGCGAAATTGGGTCGAGGGATTCAAAACTTGCGTGAGGCGTCTCTGGAAGTGAGGAGTAGAGAAAGCAACAGGATACACAATGCAATCGAGGCTCTTAGGCAAAAGCTGAAGAAGTTCAGACTTCAATGAAGAAGAGAGTTTTGACTTGCGTTAAAATATTTTCTTTTAGCTACTGCTATGTATATATTTACATGTCCTCTCTTTTGTAGATGCATGTTTCTTGTTGGAGTACACTGGTTTGGTTTGAATATACTTAGAACAACTATAAATTAATATTCGATAAATTAATAATTTCTATAAATTAATAAATTTCGTTGGTTCCATTGGACCGGTTCATAATTTGATATAAATCGATAAAATAATAAGATAATATTTTTTTTAGAAAATTTTATGTAAATACATAGTTCCATTAAAATTATAAATTAATAATTTATATGTATACATATTTATATAAATAACAAGCTATTATTATATTGTTTGTTTTATATTTACAATGAAATTATCTTTATATTTTTTCAACACTTCATATACTTCTGATGAGATTTAGTAATATTATATCTTAAATCACATTTAAATTTTATGTAATATATATTAATATAAATGTCAAATTAAAAAAAAAAATAACAATCAATGTGTATACACTAAAATCAAATATTATATTAGAATAAATAAATCTTAAAATAAGAAACTTAAAATAAAGAAATTTTTATAAATTAATATATCTATAAATCTACATTATAATCTACGTTATAATAGGACAGTTGCATCACTCCTGATGCGACACGTCAGCGATATGTGGGTCCCACTTTTAAAAAGTGTGAAAAAAGTGTCAAGTCTGTGGCTCGAACCCGGGTTATTGAGATCTAAACAACAACATTTATACCACTGAGCTAAACGATTCTTTGTACATTGATGGCTAAAACAAATATATATTTACGATTTAATAAATACTTTATAACTCACGTTTTGAAATGGGATTCGTTAAAAAAAACCCAATAAATCTCTTTGGTCTGTAAGCGTTTTCTTCAATGGAAGTTTAGGGCTTTCAATTTTTAATCATCGGTTCATGACTCATCTAAGAAACACAGATTGACTCTTTGAGTTTCATGAATCAGTTTTTCTTCTTTAGTCTCTACATCTCCCCATCTTTAATAAATTCATCATCGGTTCTTTTATTTTGCCTGATAAATCAT
>NC_027751.1:52247059-52254449 GCF_000695525.1 Brassica oleracea var. oleracea
ATGATTGTATTATGATAGCTACTAACATAGGAGATGACTAGAGAAAGAGAAATGAGTATGAAACTCTTATATGGGTAGCTTTTGTAAACACATTTGGGTTTATTAACAGTTGTGACAAGCAATTATGTTTATAGTAAAGGAAACCCCCTGCAGCGTCAATAACAAATGCACATGTTTTTTGGTTGTTTGAGATTGAAATAGCTAATCGGTTTTCTAAATCAATATAATTGATTTGACTAAAGCTATCTTGGATGACAAAAAGAAGGATTGCAAGTTTAATAACTTCTGCTTTAGACTTTAATTTCAACTAAATTATAATCATTCTTTTATCCATATCATCTTAGTTATAATCGTAAGGATTTATTAGAATAAATAAACAGTTTCAACAATATTTAATATGTGATTTAATAAACAAAAGAACATGTAGGATTTTTAAGATTTAAAGAGATTGGAGACAATAGTTAATGAATATGAAAAGAATACGAATCAGATGATGAAAAATGATTCGAGCAAATTAATGGCAACACAGAGGTAAGCGAGATAAAAATATCAATCAATAAAGAATGAAAGAAGAATGAACAGGGTTAAGTTATTACACAAGCCAAAACTAAGACAAATCAAACGACAAAACGTGAAAACAAATGTAAACAAGACAAGAGGAGATGATGAAGATAAAATGCATTGAAAAACTGAATGCTAGATTAGAAAGCAAGAGACAAAAATAGATTAAAATGCAAAAACTCCACGCCTTGACGCGGGTAACGATCCCTAGTTAATAAAATTTCAAAATCCCGACATTATTAATTTATAGAGGTTTTTCTGTATATATAATCCATTGATGGTGACAATAAATAAATGTTGATTTCATCAGGAGATTTTGGACATCTCTGTATTTACAATGTACTCAAAATCTTGTGATCCTTTTTGCGGTATAGTTTTAGTTTGCTTCGTTTAAAATAAATATTACTCAAATTTAAGCAAACTTATTTCAATCTGTTAATATTGTTTATTTGATTCTAGATCTTCTGTTACAGATATTAAAAAACATATGATAAGATGATTTCATCTTGGACACATACTTATATTACACAACAACATCTTCCATGAGCATCACAGTGTCCAGAATAAGTTTTATTTCTCTTACAATAGTCATTGCACATTGCTTCTCCATTGGGATATCGCCAATTACATGGTGACATGACGGTGAAGCAAATGTCCGTATTTAACTCTCCATAACCTATTTATATGAATACAAATCATTAAATAAATATGTATATTAATTAATCAAAATATTCAAAATTGAGGTACAAATATAAACCATTATCCGGAGTAACGGCGCTAGCTGGAGTAACAGCTATAGCTGTAGTACGACAACGAACAGAAGATCCGAAGAAAAGGATAGTAAAAACAAATGTGATTAAAGTCTTCCTTGTGATAGCCATTTTTTATCTCTAAATTTTTGGATTGTGTTTTAGATATTCTCTTTAACTTGTTATGATTTTTCTTCACACATTCTAACTATATATAAGAACACAAACATACATTTTAAGAAGTATTTTCTTAGTCAAATAAAAAAACTCTTTTCTTTTATTTTCATGAATACATTTAGTCGACGAAAAATACAAAGAATATCTTATATATTAATTGAGAATATTTTTTAAGTTGTAACATTAATTACAATGCTTATTTGTCAACATTATAATTCATTTCAATCTGATGTTCTTAACTGTCATAATATATAATAAAGTGGAACATTCATTAATCATCACTTATATATTAATTGACAATCATCTTTTAAATTGTAACATTGATTACAATGTGTATGTGTCAACATTACAATTCTTTTCAATATGATGCTCTTAATATATAATAAAGTGGACTACTCATTAATCAAATGTTAAAAGAAAATCTACTTCGATCTTTTCTTAAATAAAAGTTACATAATTATCTAATGTGATTTCAACAAATATGAAAATTAATGATATTAAATAAGAATGGGTTGTTAACAATTTGCATATCTTCCATCAATTTTATTTAATTATATTATTAATAAATTAAACAATTATATTAATTAGATATATTATATTTCAGATTGCTATAGTGTAATTTAGATGTTGTTGAATCTTTGTTCATTGAATGTAATGTAAGAACTGTGTAACAAAAGATTAGAAGAAGAACATTAAAACACACAAACCAAGACAAGTGGTACATACCACTCGTACATAATGAGAACCGTTGCTTTGTCTCTAGTGATTCTAAGTTGTGTAATTTTATAAGTTGACAAGGAAACAAAAGCAATCAATAGGAACAATGCTTCTCTTGGATCTAAGAGCGCCCGCATCCTCTACTTCTCATGAGGGTATAGGAATGTCTAATGTGTTGTGCCAACCAACCTATTTAATAAAAATAAATAAAAAGATTAAAAGAAATAGTGATATTAAAGTGAAGTGTGGCTTTTTTTTTTTGAAACAGAAGTGTGGCTATATATAGACAAGGTTACAACCAAAGAATGAAAGAATATTTTTTTTGGGAAAAATACATGGCGAGTGAGGAGGAGGAAAGAGGAGCCGAGGAACCACTTAGTCCAGTTTCCCGGCTACTCAGTTCACCTGAACTCTGTGCTGTCATTGTGGTAACATTAGGGTTGAAAACTAGATGCAACATATCCTCCGTTGCTGCAGGCATCAAGGAGTCATTTGATTAAGCTCCCTCGCTTCCCTTGGAAACTGGTAATCATATATATACCTACATCCATCTTGTTATAGACAATAGGTAAAAATGGAATTTTCATTTACTAACGATGTGATTATACGTATAAACTAAAAAAATGAAAATATCTTATGCCATGTTCTTTGATCTTAGATTATTCCGTTTCAGGACATGGATAGTAAAAATAAAAAGAAAGGAGAACCAGTTTGGGTTCCGGTCAGAATTCAAGTAGAAAGTCATGTTGTTCCAAATCTAGATCATGTCAACATTGAAAATCCTGAGGAGTTCATAGAAGATTATTATTGTTCTAGCATAGCCAATACTCCAATGGACATGTCCATACCACCATGGGAGTTTCACGTGTTGAACCTCAAGACTTCAAATGCAGAATCTGTGGGTATAGTAAAGTTGCATCATTCTTTGGGCGATGGAATGTCTCTTATGTCACTTTTACTCGCTTGTTTGCGAAAAACATCAGACCCCAACGCACTTCCTACAATTGCTCTACAACAAAAACACATCAAAAATCTACTGATAAGGGTTGTTGGTTTATTGATAGCGGATTTTGGTATATGATAAGATTCATCTTCATCGATTTTGTTGAAGTGTTTAAATTTGTGCTTACATTATGTTTCCTACGAGAAACCAAAAGTGATCTTTCGAGTGAATCCATGGATGGAATTCAACCTAGAAAAATTAACCATCGGATAATAGACTTTGATGATGTCAAGTTGGTGAAGAACATAATGCAAATGGTACAGTATATACTTCTTAATACTAATCATATATTGTAAGTTTCATCACTCTTCTTGACACATACCCACAAGGAAATGTCATATGCATTTACCAAAGTGGCGTATCCCTCAAAAGTGATGGCCCCTGGCTTTGCTAGCTCTGGAGCCAAATCAACTTCTTTGGCGAAAGCTTCTTTATCAGCTGAGAGAATCAGAGCAGTAACATATATATAGTATTATAGCTTCAGCTGAGAAGACTAGCTTCTATGCCATGAGAGCTGCGTTCTATGAAATAATGAGGAAAAGAAGAGCAAAACATATCGGTTCCTTGCCATTGGCAACGTTTGGAGCCAGTCTTTCAACACGTTCCTTGCCATTGGCAACGTTTGGAGCCACTCTATCGATAGAATGTGCAGCTGTGTCTCTTCCTTCAGCTCCTTCCATTGCGAAATTGGCTCGAGGGATTCAAAACTTGCATGAGGCGTCTCTGGAAGTGAGGAGTAGAGAAAGCAACAGGATACAGAATGCAATCGAGGCCCTTAGGCAAAAGCTGAAGAAGTTCAGACTTCAATGAAGAAGAGAGTTTTGACTTTCATTAAAATATTTTCTTTTAGCTATTGTTATGTATATATATTTACATGTCCTCTCTTTTGTAGATGCATGTTTCTTGTTGGACTACACTGGTTTGGTTTGAACATATATATATAATCTCTTGATGGTGACAAAAAATAAATGTTGGTTTCATTAGGAGAAATAGTTTTAGTTTGCTTCGTTTAAAATAAATATTACTGAAATTTAAGCAAACTAATATCAATCTGGTAAATATTTTTTTATTTTATTCTAGATCTTCTGACATCTGTTATAGATTTATAATAACATATGATAAGATGATTTCATCTTAGACACATACTTAAAAAACACAACAACATCTTCCATGAGTATCACAATATCCTGACCTTTTGTGATCTCTCCTACAACCGCCGTCGCACATTGCTTCCCCATTGGGATATCGCCAATTACACGGTGACAAGACGGTAAAGCAAATGTCCGTATTTAATTCTCCATAACCTATTTATATGAATACAAATCATTAAATCAATATGTATATTAATTAATCAAAATATTCAAAATTGAGGTACAAATATAAACCATTACCAGGGGTAACAGCGCTCGTTATAGTACGACAATGAACAGAAAATCCTAGGAAAAGAATAGTAAAAACAAATGTGATTAAAGTCTTCATTGTGATAGTCATTTTTAATCTCTAAATTTTTGGATTGTGTTTAAGATATTCTCTTACGATTTTTCTTCACACATTCTGATTATATATAAGAACACAGACATACAGTTTAAGAAGTATTTTCTTAGTCAAATATGAAAAGAAAAACTCTCTTTTTTCCATAAATATATATAGTCAAACAGAAAATACAGAAAATCTCTTATATATTATTTGAAAATCATCTTTTAAGTTGTAACATTAATTCCAATGCTTATATGTCAACATTACAATTATTTTCACAGTTCATATTAAAAATACTTAAGTTATTAGAATATTACAAAACTGTTATTGAATATAATAAAGTGAACCATTTATTAATTAAATATTAAAAAAATATACTTCCTTATTATTTTAAATAAAGCTATGGTGATGACAATTAATACTGTTAAATAATAAAGATTTGGTAACAATTTGTATATTCTCTGTCATTTTGTTTAATTTATATTATTAAAAAACAATGATTATTTAATTAAAAATTGGAGTTTTCTTTTTTTTGAATTTTTAAAACGATTATAAATTACTGAAAATATTAAAAATTTCACATTAATTTTTTATCAATATATTAAAATTTTTAAAAACATAAATAATCATAACATATATAAATAGAAAATCTAACTTAATAGATATTAGATATTTCTTATCTTTAGTCCGTAAATATACAAAAAAATCTAGATTTTTATTAATATTTAAAATATCTCATTCCGTCCGAGCGCAGGTTATTGCTTATTAGATTTGAACTTTGAACAGTTGTGTGATACTGATGTAGCAGAAGCTACAATAACACAATGATTTTATTTAGTCTAAGAATACCTAAGATCAATGTCAAGAAAATTTTCTTAACTTTTATTAATCAAATCATAAATAAACTGAATACAACTCTAAGCCTATTTATATGAAAACCAAATAACCTATAAACTATTAAAAATCATTAAAATAATTCTAACTAATTAATATCAATACTAAAACAAATAATAAACTAGATAATTATGATATTTGGAGTATATCCAAATTAACATCTATCTGCATCAGATACCAATTTGGTAAACATACAGTCCAAAGAATTGACTAAAGGACTGCCAAAAATATTATAATAGATAATTAAAATTTTATTGTGAAGATTTAAACGGTTATACCAAACAACAACAAAAATTATTACAAGAGACAGTAGAGCATTTCCACTATGTTCTCATTAAAATAACTAGAGCCTTTTCCCGGGTTACGTCCGGGTTTATTTTCCTAAAATTTTAATTTATTTTAAAATATTATTTATATTTAAATATGTAATTTATATTGGAAATTTTGACAAATATAAATTATTAAAATGAAGTTTCACATCTTAGACTGTAAAACTTAAATAATGATAAAACACATATTATATTAAGTTAGTATTACAGTAAAAGTAAAATTAGTTAAAACTTCAATAATTTAAAATTTTGATTTTTTAATTATTTTGTTCATTCTATCTGATTCGTATTGTATAATTAGTGACTAAAAGTTTAAGTTCTTCCCAATAAAATCAATCTCTCTAGAAATACACATGAAAAATAAAATTGTTGGATCTAATAATTTTATCAGCTTGATAAAAGGTAAACAGTTGATTTATTTAATATTTTCAGAAATTTCATAAATGTTGTTAGGGGTAATTGGTAAGTGCTCCCGGTATTTTCTACTGTTCTTTTTATTTTTACAATCATTTTAATTTATCAATTATTTTTTTTTAAGAAAATAATTTAAAACTATAGCCCAAGCTAAATTAGTAAATATATTGATTTTGGAAATCATTTTTAAAAGATATATACATTCTATTGGAAAGTAATTAATATAAATTTACATCAATCTAATCTAAAGTCACAGAAAACCATGGATAATGTATATTCGAAAAGCTGGCAAAAGTAGATTCTGGAAAACCATGGATAATGTATATTTCTGAGAAAATATCAGAGTGAATTTGATCAAGCAGATTCGAAACAGATGATAAGAAAGTAGATTTATAGGGGAAAAAATAGTGAGGAAGATGAAAAGAGTCCACTGATTGGGTTCAATTAAGGATTGATGAGTGTAGATAGTGGTGAAGTTATTGTTTGAAACGCATCCGGAGAGAATAGCAATGGAAAATATCGAAGCCAGAAAATGGAAGGGGAAATCGAAAAAAAGGAAAACACGAAGGAAATTAAGGTTGAGTTCTGCAATTTCTTTTTCACTTGGACAATATGTCGGGCCTAAAGAAAACGAAGAAGCCCAAAATCATTAACAACAAAGCCCTAAACGAAACAAAAGAATCCAACGTGGACGATGGAAGCAATTTAACTGACCGAATTTTTAATCCGTCGTGGCACACCTAAGAAGCCTTGATATTTGGCTTTTAGTATTGTTACTAGGGATTAACCCGGGCTACGCCCGAGATTTTTATTTTTTTTCTAATTTAAGTTGTTAAATTATTTATATTTAGGTTATGATATATATTTATATAAATGTTAAGATGCATGTCATAATTAAAATTTATTTTTAAATTTTAACACGTTAAATTAACATATTTTTTACTATTTAAATATTTTTTTTGTAATTTTGTTGGCTATCTAGTTATCATATTTAGCAAAACTATCTGTTGAGTGTTGGAATAAATGTTTTAGATATTTAATTAAACTGCAAAGTATTTTCGGATCGACCA
>NC_027751.1:52256053-52277806 GCF_000695525.1 Brassica oleracea var. oleracea
AAATGTAAAATGGTAATCTTACATATGTTTAAAGTAGTATTTCTATTTTTATGTTGTATATTTACATATTATTTATTATTTTCGAAATTATATATAATGTTTTTTTCACATTATATATATTGAGTATTTCTCTTTCTTATACTTTATATTTAGTTAATATCTATATTTTATATTTTAAGATAGATGTTTAAATCTTAATGTTTTTTTCCTTTTTTAATGTAAAACGGCAATGTTTAATAGAAGAACTTGGACAAATAGTCAAATAGTTATATTTATGTTTTTTTTTCTTTTCATATAAAATGGCAGTGTTACATTATGGAGATAAGCTATTTTTTTTTAGTGAAATCTTACATACGTTTAATGTAGTTTTTCCATTTTTTCTATGTTGTATGTTTACATATTTTTGTTATTTTTAAATGTAAAATGGTAATCTTACATATGTTTAAAGTAGTATTTCTATTTTTATGTTGTATATTTACATATTATTTATTATTTTCGAAATTATATATAATGTTTTTTGTTTTTTTTATAAAACGGTAATGTTACATTATGGAGATAAGCCGTCTTTTTTTTAGTGAAAAATGATAATCTTACATATGTTTAATGTAGTATTTCCATTTTTTATGTTGTATGTTTACATATATTTATTATTTTCGAAATTAGATATAATGTTTTTTGTTTTTTTTATAAAACGGTAATGTTACATTATGGAGATAAGCCGTCTTTTTTTTAGTGAAAAATGATAATCTTACATATGTTTAATGTAGTATTTCCATTTTTTATGTTGTATGTTTACATATATTTATTATTTTCGAAATTAGATATAATGTTTTTTGTTTTTTTTATAAAACGGTAATGTTACATTATGGAGATAAGCCGTCTTTTTTTTAGTGAAAAATGATAATCTTACATATGTTTAATGTAGTATTTCCATTTTTTATGTTGTATGTTTACATATATTTATTATTTTCGAAATTAGATATAATGTTTTTTGTTTTTTTTATAAAACGGTAATGTTACATTATGGAGATAAGCCGTCTTTTTTTTAGTGAAAAATGATAATCTTACATATGTTTAATGTAGTATTTCCATTTTTTATGTTGTATGTTTACATATATTTATTATTTTCGAAATTAGATATAATGTTTTTTGTTTTTTTTATAAAACGGTAATGTTACATTATGGAGATAAGCCGTCTTTTTTTTAGTGAAAAATGATAATCTTACATATGTTTAATGTAGTATTTCCATTTTTTATGTTGTATGTTTACATATATTTATTATTTTCGAAATTAGATATAATGTTTTTTGTTTTTTTTATAAAACGGTAATGTTACATTATGGAGATAAGCCGTCTTTTTTTTAGTGAAAAATGATAATCTTACATATGTTTAATGTAGTATTTCCATTTTTTATGTTGTATGTTTACATATATTTATTATTTTCGAAATTAGATATAATGTTTTTTGTTTTTTTTATAAAACGGTAATGTTACATTATGGAGATAAGCCGTCTTTTTTTTAGTGAAAAATGATAATCTTACATATGTTTAATGTAGTATTTCCATTTTTTATGTTGTATGTTTACATATATTTATTATTTTCGAAATTAGATATAATGTTTTTTGTTTTTTTTATAAAACGGTAATGTTACATTATGGAGATAAGCCGTCTTTTTTTTAGTGAAAAATGATAATCTTACATATGTTTAATGTAGTATTTCCATTTTTTATGTTGTATGTTTACATATATTTATTATTTTCGAAATTAGATATAATGTTTTTTGTTTTTTTTATAAAACGGTAATGTTACATTATGGAGATAAGCCGTCTTTTTTTTAGTGAAAAATGATAATCTTACATATGTTTAATGTAGTATTTCCATTTTTTATGTTGTATGTTTACATATATTTATTATTTTCGAAATTAGATATAATGTTTTTTGTTTTTTTTATAAAACGGTAATGTTACATTATGGAGATAAGCCGTCTTTTTTTTAGTGAAAAATGATAATCTTACATATGTTTAATGTAGTATTTCCATTTTTTATGTTGTATGTTTACATATTATTTATAATTTTCGAAAATTAGTAATATTAAAATGTAAAACTATATTTTATGCCACATGTCATCTTTCGGGAGAAGTTTGTTTCGCTGATGTGGACGCTCTATGGAGCCTCAAAAGGTCCATTTTATTAGTAAGGATTATTATATCATGCCACAAAACTCTAAGTGGATTAATAAGATCTTATCTAGGTGTAAGGTGTCAACAATATCTCAAATTTGGAAAATTTTCAGTTTTACCAAAAATTTGATACTATTTTCAAATTTGACTTAAATGATAATTATTTTCATAAATACATTAAATTTGTGAAGAAAAAACTAAAGTAACTCCTCTAAATCATTAATAAAAGTTAAAAATAATTTATAAAACATTAATACACAATCCCACCACTAAATATTAAACCTTTAGAAATAATAGAATGTATTTTTGAAAAATAGTATTCAACTATTGGTATTTTAAGCAATTTCTCCTAAATATAGGTATATATAGTCATGTCCTTTTAATACCAATGTATTGTTATAGAAGTATATTCAATCTTTTATAATACTAACAAATAGATGTTCCTATAGTTGAAGAAGCTCAGTTTTCAGAGCTCTCTTCTTAGGACAAATCATATGCACTTAGGGCAGATCTTCTTCGTAGCCAGGCTAAAAGGTTTAAGAGCATAGTAGCAGTGGTAGATACAAGTAACCACGCAGGTCTTAGGAAGCACTGGAAGACTTGTGTTCCTCAAGAAGTCAAAGATTTGTCTGAGCATATGGTACAGGATTTTGATAACGAAGAGAGCAGTAATGACTCAAAGTTAAAACGTCTGTTATCTAATAAACTAGTAGTAGCGGTTGGTGCTTCATCACTGTCCAAGGCCATCTCTGCTTCTCCTTTCTTCAAGATTATAACTTTCAAAGTCCCAGCTTCACTGAACCTCTTCTTGACACATACCCACAACGCAATGGCATATGCATTACCAAAGTGGCGTATCCCTCGAAAGTGATGGCTCCTGTCAGAGCCGGGGCCGAGGGAAGGAAAGTGAAACATTTCAATGGGGCTCCCATTTTGTGGGGCCTCTAATTTAAAAAAATCATTATATATGTATATAGGTAATTATAGTTATAAGTGTTAAATATATAATAAATCAAAGTAAAAACAGTTTATAAGAATTTCTCCAAAAAAAACAGTTTATAAGAATAATAATAATATCAAGCAGATTTTAGGTTATATAATTTATATATGAATAAATTTTATAATAAACTACTAATATAAGGAAAATGTTATTTTTTGGTTACTAAAATTCTTCTTTGATTTTTCTATAAAGGGAATGAAAGCCAAGTTTGATTAAAAAAAATAAAAATGTTATAATATTTAAAATATATATTTTTCGAATAGGGTCCCCAAAATTTCAAGACCAGCTCTTGCTCCTGTTTTGCTAGCTCTGGAGAAAAATCAACTTCTTTGTCAGCTTAGAAGATCAGAGCAGTGACGCATAGTATTATAGCTTCAGCTGAGAAGACTAGCTTCTCTGCATGAGAGCTGCGTTCTATGAGATAATGAGGAAAAGAAGAGCAAAACCAATCGGTGCCTTGCCATTGGCAACGTTTGGAGCCAGTCTTTCAACTTGTGCAGGACTGCTGTCTCTTCCTTCAGCTCCTTCTATTGCGAAATTGGGTTGAGGGATTCAAAACTTGCATGAGGCGTCTCTAGAAGTGAGGAGCAGAGAAAGCAACAGGATACAGAATGCAATCGAGGCTCTTAGGCAAAAGCTGAAGAAGTTCAGACTTCAATGAAGAACAGAGATTTGACTTTCATTAAAATATTTTCTTTTAGCTACTGTATGTATATATTTACAGGTTCTCTCTTTTGTGGATGCATGTTTCTTGTTGGACTACACTGGTTTGGTTTGAGCATATATATAATCTCTTGATGGTGACAAAAAAACATAAAATGTTGGTTTCATTAGGAAAGATTGAATATCTTTGTATTTACAATGTACCCAAAATCTTATGATTCTTTTTGTCATATAGTTTTAATTTTCTTCATTTACAATAAATATTACTCAAGTTTAAGCAAACTAACTTCAATCTGGTAAATGTTGTTTATTTTATTCTAGATCTTCTGTTATAGATATTTAAAAACTTATGATAAGATGATTTCATCTTGGACACATACTTAAAAAACACAACAACATTGAGAATGAGCATTACAATGTCCGGACTTGTTTTTATCTCTCCTACAATAGTCATTGCACATTGCTTCCCCATTGGGATGTCGCCAATTACACGGTGACAAGACGGTGAAGCAAATCTCTGACTTAATTTCTCCATAACCTATTTATATGAATACAAAGCATTAAATCAATATATATATATATATATATATATATTAATTAAAATATTCAAAATTGGGGTTTAAATATAAACCATTATCTGGAGTAAGAGCGCTGGCTATAGAACGACAATGAAAAGAAGATTCGAGAAAAAGGATAGTAAAAACCAATGTGATTAAAGTCTTCCTTGTAGTAGCCATTTTTATTTTATCTCTAAATTTTTGGATTGTTTTTCAGTTATTCTCTTTTGCTTCTTATGATTTTTCTTCGCACATTCTGATTACATATAAGAACACAAACATACCAATAAGTATTTTCTTTGTCAAATATAACAAAAAAATTCTTTTAGTTTTAAAAATATATTTAGTCAACAACAAATATAGAAAATCTCTTATATATTAATTGAGAATTATCTTTTAAGTTATAACATTGATTACAATGCTTATTTGTCAACATTACAAATTTTTTCAATCTGATGTTCTCAACTGTCATAATATATAGTAAAGTGGAACATTCTTAATTATCTTTTATATATTAACTGAGAATCATCTTTTAAGTTGTAACATTGATTACAATGTGTATGTGTTAACATTACAATTCTTTTCAATCTGATGCTCTTAACTGTCATAATATATAATAAAGTGGACTACTCATTACTCAAATGTTAAAAGAAAATCTACTTCATCTTTTCTTAAATAAAAGTCACATAATTATCTAATGTGATTTTCAATAAATATGAGAATTAATGATAAAAAGAATGATTTGTTAACAATTTGTATATCTTCAATCAATTTTTTTAATTTATATTATTAAATAAATTAAACAATTATATTAATTATATAATAAAATTAGTTTTTTTTTGTATATGTGTATTTTTAATTTTAACGATTATAAATTACTAAAATATTAAAGGCTCTACATTAAAATTATTGTGATCAATAGTTTAATTTTTTTGTTACAAGAAGATACAAATAATCATAAAATTATACGAGTAAAAATCTCATTTATAGATATCAAATATTTATTACATTGAGTCCATAAATATACAAAAATATATATTTTTTGTTAAATATTACCTAATGTTTAGGTTTGAACTTTGAACAAAACAATTTTGTAAACATAAGCAATTCAAGAATTGACCAAAGAACTGTGAAAAAAATATCAAAATAATTAATTAAATTTTAATGTGAAGACTTAGACAGTTAGACCGAACAACAAAAAAATTACAAGAGACACTAGAGCATTTCCATTGCGTTCTCATTAGAATAATCTCATATCCCAAAACTCTGTGCATTAATAAGATCTTATCTAGGTGTAAGTGCATTAACAAGATCTCAAGTATAGCTATATCGTCATATCTTACTTTTATATCAATGCATTGTTATAGAAAAGTACATGAAATCTTTTTTTTTATATAAATCTCGTAACAAATAGATGTTTATGTTTCTGTTTCTTTTTGAACAAAGTACTCAACATCCATTTTGTAAGTTACGTAAACAAGCTTTCACAAGAAAACAGTGAAATATAGCACATTTTACTAAATGTAATGCGTATAGCACATGAAAGCATTATGGAATCACTTCTTATATCTTGTTTATTTTATATTTTCATATTACTATCTTGTATTTGGATCTAATTTTAAATTTCTTCATTTAAAAAAAAATAAATAGTACTAAAACTAAAACAATCTGATAAAGTTTATTTATTTCATAAAAAAATATTAATACTATTTCGAACAAATATCAGTACATTGAACTCAGCGCATACTTATCTTTTTCAAAACAACCTTTAAATTTAGCACGCAGTCCAAAATAATAACCCCATTTCGTACAAAACTCACCGCAACCTACTAACCCTGCATCTTTACACAGCTCTGAGAGGTTGAAGCATATTAGCCGCTTTATTTCAAAACCTATTTATATGAATAAAAATTACTAAATAAATAAATAATCATATATATATATATATATATATATATATTAATTAAAAAGGAAAACAATGTTACCATCATGAAAATGGGATATGAAAATATACCGATATCAGAAGTATTAAAAGTATCTTCATTTTCACTCTATAATTTACTCCAAAATAGAGTGAGAAATAACGTATGAATAACAAATAAAAAATGATTCATGGAATCATTTTTTATTTGTTATTCATACTTTATTTTTCACTCCATTTCTGGAGTAATATGTATGGAGATGTCCTTAGCGGTAGCTATAGTATAACAATAGATAGAATATGCAATGAAGAGAGTAGTCAAGACAAATATGATTAAATTCCTCCTTGTGATATCTATTTTTAAGATCTATATATTCTGAAACTTCTTAAGATTTTTTCATTAACTTTTTATGATTTTTTATTTGCATTATATATCTGATTATATATATATTGTTAACACAAACATACATTTTAAAAAGGCGGAGTATTTTCTTAGTCAAAGAAGAAGAATATAATATCTCCTTTGATCTCCATATAAAATTTTAGTCAAAATTCAAACACATTTTCTTAAACAAAAGCAATCAATAGGAACAATGCTTCTCTTGGATCTAGCAACTTTTAGTTTCGACTTTTTTATTAAAAAAAAACTTTTAGTTCAGACACTTATTGTGGATACAATTTCATATTTCACTCATTCTGTTCCGAAATGTAAGTTGTTTAGAAGAAAATTTATGTTCTAATATGTAAGATGTTTTCATATTTTTATGTAGTTTTAACTTTATCAAAATATGTGTAACCAATTAAATTTAATAGTTGTATTTTGTAATTGGTTGAATGATTTTAATTTATAGTTTTAATAATACTTTTTAGATAAAAAGTAATTTTCTTAATAAACATGTCTTATCTAAAATATCTTATATTGACTATGGACCAAAATTTATGAAGGCTCGATTTTGTGTGGTCGATGTGACTATTTTGGTTTGGTTTGGTTTCGGTTCGCTTGTTCAGTTTCAGGTTTTTTTTTTCCACGCCTAGAAAAGACTATCGTTTCTTCTTAAGAGATTACAGAACTAAGTGTCAGTCTTTCATTGATAAATTCTTTTAAAAATTTTAAATTTTAATTACATAAATATTTTTTCCTTAAATATTGATATAATATTGCATAGGTACTCATAGGGGTGGGCGTTCGGTTCTTCGGTTCGCGGATCGGTTCGTTCGGTTCTCGGTTCTTTTGGTTCTTGTAGTTTGGTAACCATTAGAGAACCGTTAAAATTTCAGGTCAGATCGGATCGGTTCTTTAGGTTCTCGGTTCTTTCGGTTCGTGAAGTTTGGTAACCATATTAGAACCAGAAAAAATGGTTCCAATCGAGTTCGGTTCTTAATGGTTACAAACCGTATTGCCCAAATTAATCTGACTAACTCTAGGGTGACCATGATCTTTTGATAACAAAGATTTACGGGATTCAATTATGGAAATGTTTTCTCGGGGAATCTAAACTGTCAATGGAAACAAAAATCAGATAATATTTTATCAAAAAAATATATTAATAAGTAATTACGTATTCACGTATAAGGTAATTTTAGTTATATAAGGGTTTTTCATCTGGTTCTATATGGGTATTATTCGGTTCTCGGTTCGGTACGGAGCCGGTTCCGGTTCTTTGGGTATAAAATTTTTGTACCCAATTGGATAATTAAAAATTTTTGTTCAGTTTGGTTCGGTTCTTTTTCGGGTCTGTTCGGTTCGGTACTTCGGCTTCGGTATTTTTGTCCATCGCTAGGTACGTACTCAGTTAAAGAAACTCACTACTAATAATGATGTTCTAATAACTTTTAGTTCAGACACTTATTGTGGACACATTTTCGTATTTTAAATAATTGACTGTGGACCAAAATTTATGAAGGTTCAATTTTTTGTGGTTGATGTGAAATGTACCATAAATACTTCCTTACTAGGTGATAACCCGCGCTCTGCACGGAATAAGTAGATTTAAAGATATTATTAATTTGAATTAATATATATTATAAAGGTACATTGCATAGAAAAATGTAAAAATTCTAAAATAACAGTTTAGACTAAAATACCGATTTCACGAACTAATTAAACCTGATTTTTTTTTAACTTGTTTATGTTATAGTTTATTTGTCCATTAGGTAGCGAAAAATAGTCAATAAAAGCTATAAAAGAAAGCAAAAACTAATATAAAATCAAGTATGAATTAAAGATAAAACAAAACATAAGCAATAGAATAATAAATCCTTCTGAAACACAATATAATAAAAAAAAGCAAATTAAAATTGAGAAAAACATATCCGGTGAATAATGTCTTCAAAACTCCTCATTTGCAATCCTACTGTGAGCATTAAAAAAGTTAAAACCTTAAGGCATATTAATCACATGACTTAAGTGAATTGTAAAAGAAATGCATTACCTCATTCTAACAATATCCACCATTAGTCTCCACATGGTCTTAAAGGGCTTCAAGTCGGCAACCGAGTTAAACAATGCCATGATTTTTTGATAGATTGAATGTAGTGGTATAATAGTTTTGAAAATGAGACAATTGTGAGTACATGTAGCTATGATGAATTCCTATTTATATATGAAAACATAATTAATCTACAATTAATGTTAAATTTCAATCAGTTTAAAATCGAATTTATGGTGATGGAATTAAAATCCTAAATTGCTCTTATAATTCCAATCAGTTTAAAATCGTGAATAAATCATGTAGTCAATTATTATAAAATTTATGATGATTGGAACTATGATTCAAAACAATAAGCAATTATTAAAAAAATTATGATGATTGGAAATCATGTAGTAAATTCAGCCAATGTAGTAAAATCGAATTATTGTGAAATTTAATTGCATTTATAGCTAGTATGTCAATTATTATAAAATTTATGATGATTGAAATTATTATTCAAAATCGTAAGCAATTATTATAAAATTTATGATGATTGTAAATCATGTAGTAAATTTAGTCAATGTAGTAAAATCGAATTTTAAAAGAAACTTAATTGCATTTATAGCTATTATTGTATTTTATGATCATATTACCATGCAACGTAAAATCGAAGAAGAATAATTTGACAGCGACTTCATGTAAAACATATTTAAAAGGGTGTGATTTACAAAAGACTTATTCTTGGGTTCACCCCCTAGGTGAACCTAGAGGTTCACCAACCAATAGGATTATGTTATTTCAAATTTGATATCTTTTATAAAAGAAAACAAAATATTGTCAAGTTATATTATATTTTCAAAGTAAAAAGATAAAAAAATAAAAAATAAAAATAGTAGTAATTACAAAAAAAAAAATTTAACGTCGTCAAGAAAAAACTAAACCTTAAATCCTAATCCCTAAACCCTAAACCCTAAATCCGAAAACCCTAAACCCTTGGATAAACCCTGAACCCTTGGATAAATCATAAACTCTAGGGTTTAATTTTAAATATTTTTGATTTAGAGTTTATGATTTATCCAAGGGTTCAGAGTTTACCCAAGGGTTTAGGGTTTACCCAAGGGTTTAGGGTTTAGTGATTAGGATTTAGGGTTTAGTGTTAGTAAAATTTAGTTTTTAATGTATGATTTAGGGTTTAAGATTTTCCAACGGTTTAGAGTTTATCCAAAGTTTAAGGTTTAACGTTTAGGGTTTAGGGTTTAGGATTTAGGGTATAGGGTTTAGTATTTTGCTGAAGATTTAACAATATTAATTAATTTATTTTTTGTAGCTATTTTTATGTATTTTTATTATTTTATTTTAAAAATATAATCTAATTTGGATATTCAATTTTATTTCCTTTTTTAAAAGATATCAAATATCAAATACTCAAACACTATTGGTTGGTGAACCTAAAGGTTCACCTTAGGGGGTGAACCCAAGAATTTCTCATATAATCATGCCCTACTTTTATATCACTTTGTTGTTACATAAATTATAAGAAACTTTTGATGAAACTAGATAGTTAATAGATGTTTATGTGTTTGTTTTTTTTACTGGACAAGGTTCTCAATATCCATTTTGTAAGTTATGTAAACAAGCTTACTATCAGTTTAGCGGTCGATGCAACTGTGATTCCAGATCCTCACCGACTATGTGATGATTTGGTAGAATCTCTCAACATCATCAAATCTACTGCTTTAGAGAAATTTAGGATCTCATAAAAGAAAAGCTTGAGATAAGTATCACTGATGTATTTGAGTCTATCTGTCAAATATAAAAATGAAGTTTTATGTTTGAAAAGAGGAAACTAAAACGTTATTATGATTCTCTTCATATTCTTAATTTCTTTTTGTTACACTTCGAAATATTCCAAAGTGATTTATTAATTAATAAGTATGTATTATATAGTGAGCCGAAAGTATGAAACCATTTTGATAAAGATGAAAAAATCCAAAAACTGCCGAGAGAACTTCAAAAAGAATATTGTCAATACAATTAGTGAAATTCTAATATCAAGACCTAGACCGAAGA
Organism: Brassica oleracea var. oleracea; assembly: GCF_000695525.1. Classification (NCBI taxonomy): domain Eukaryota; kingdom Viridiplantae; phylum Streptophyta; class Magnoliopsida; order Brassicales; family Brassicaceae; genus Brassica; species Brassica oleracea. The sequence goes on from NC_027751.1 coordinate 52,266,857, forward strand.
TCAAATAGTGCCGTAAGAAAAAAATTGTGATCATAAAATTTGATTCCATCTACAAAGTTAATCTGCAAACCCAACACATGGTTAAGATAGAGTAATCCATTTTTAAAGCTTTTTAAATAAGTACTAAGCTTAAGACACATATTGGAAATTGTGTAATGACTATTCCATATGTTTCAAAATGATTTACTATATTTAAAAAAAAATAACACAATAAAAAATTAAAAATATTTTAAATTTGGATTATAAATATATTATTTTGTGATAATGTGTTTTCATCATTTTAAACAATTAAAAATTTAATAAATACAATTATTTTTAAAAAAATTACAGTTTATCATTATTATCTAATAAAATGTATGGAAGATATAAATAAATGTATTTCTAAAAATAATTTCCCCAAAAAAATGTATGATACAGTAGAGTTTTAATTTGCTAAATTTTTGGATAATTTTTTTTTTACTGAACCTACCTGAATAACTAAAAATTCAAATGATTAACATTATATAATTTTGATCCATATGCAGCACTCGTTTGAGATTTGTTTTTTTTTTCTTTCACCCCTCAAATATTTGTTTCTCTCTTTAGCCCTAATTAATTTATTTTCTGTTATTCCAAACAATCCCCAGTAAATTTCTAAAATATCAATTTCTAAAACATTCTCAGCTTTCATCAACTCGATTGCTTTCCCTCTCTGGGTTTTAATTTTCTCGACCAATTCAGCTTTACAGTAACGATCTCTCTGAATTGATGGCAGTGGAATTTGAATCCGAGGATGCGGCCAAGATGTTCTACGACGATTACTCTAGAAGTTTAGGGTTCGTGATGCGTGTGATGTCTTGTCGGAGATCCGAGAGAGACGGAAGAGTCCTTGCCCGGAGATTCGGTTGTAATAAAGAAGGTCGCTGTGTTAGTGTCCGTGGCAAGTCTGGTTCTGTCAGGAAACCAAGACAGAGCACGAGAGGAGGACTTGTAAGGCTATGTGATTCATGTTAAGTACGACCGGTCTGGTAAACATACTAATTTCAAAATGTTATGATTCTTTTTGCCATATAGTGTTAATTTTCTTCATTTAAAATGAATATTACTCAAATTTAAACAAACTTTCAATCTGGTAAATATTGTTTATTTTGTTCTAGATCTTCTGTTATAGATATTTAAAAACATATGCTAAGATGATTTCATCTTAGACATGTACTTAAAAAATACAACAACATTTTTTATGAACACAATGTCCGGGCTGGAATACCGCACTTAGAGATGTCAAATGGGCGGGTTGGGCGGGTTTGGGTGTGTCCGAATGGGTTTCATTTTTTTGCTGGACATTTTTGGTCGAAGCCCAAATAGAACCATGTCCAAATGAGACCATAACCAAATAAGACCATGATTTGTTGGGCTATCCATGGACGGCCCATACGCCCATTTAATGTAAACAACATAATTTCAGTTTTAAAAATTTAAAGATTATTAAGTTTTCAATTTTAAAGATGTCACATACTTAAACTTTAAGTTTTAAACTTCATGTTTCAAAGTTATAAAAAATTCAAGATAAGTTTAAAAAATTCGTAATTTCGTCTGACTTGCGGAAACAGAAACAGTCGCCAGACTCGCCACCAACTTCGTTATGAACACAAATCACCGATCTATTTAACACATAAACCATAACACAATATTAGTAGATGATACGAATCAGTAGCTAATAGTGAAAACCCATAACACAAATCACGAAAAATCAAATCTTAAGAGATGATGAAATCAGAAGTTGGTGAAGAATCGAAAAAAAATTGAAGAAGAACGAAGACGAGGAAGAAGAATCGAACACGAAGAGGAAGAATCGAAGACGAGGACTCGAAGAGGAAAAATCGAAGACGATGATTCGAAGAGGAAGAATCAAACACGAAGAAAAAACACAAGAGTGAGACGGGAAGAAAAAAAAAGGTGATTTGTGTTTTCTCCCAATTTTTCAAACCCTAGACATTTAAGTTTATTGGGCCGCCCATTGTCCAAGTGGTTAAGCCCAATATTGTCCATGAATATAATTGGGTTCACCCATCTGGACAAATTTTAATTATGGTTTAATCTGGGTCTGTCCATTTTGGACCATATCGATTTGGACACGGGCCACCCATTTATAGCCCGCCCATTTGACATCTCTACTAATATTACACGGTGACATGAAGCTGGTGCAAATCTCTGACTTAATTTCTCCATAACCTATTATATGAATTCAAATAATTAAATCAATATGTATATTAATTAATCAAAATTTTCAACATTGAGGTTTAAATATAAACCATTATCCGGAGTAACAGCGCTAGCTGTAGTAAGACAATGAACAGAAGATACGATAAAAATGATGGTAAAAACAAATGTGATTAAAGTTTTTTTTGTGATAGCCATTTTTGATCTCTAAATATTTGGATTGTGTTTCAAATATTCTTTTTAACTTTTTATGATTTGTCTTCACACATTCTGATTATATATATATATAAACAAACATACATTTTGAGAAGTATTTAATTAATCAAATATAAAAATACTATTTCTTTTATTTTCATAAATTTATTTAATCAACAGAAAATACAAAGAATCTCTTATATATTAATTGAGAATCATCTTTTAAGTTATAACATTAATTACAATTCTTATGTGTCAAAGAGTGTAACACTCATTAGTCATCTCTTATATATTAGTAACTATATTTTAACACTCATTATGTTGTGAAAATCTAATGTTGTGTTAATAATGTTAAAATGTGTAGACCCGCTTAAGCTTATTACTATATATATCCATTTAATTTAAAATCTAAGAAAATTGTCTAGTTAGTCCTGTAATTATTTTATTAACTCATTTATACCCGTTTAGACTCATTTAAAGTATTTTAAATAAAAATCCCAAAATTATATTAAATTTTTTTTGACGTTTATGTTAGGTAATTGTGGATTTTAAGCTTTATATAAATTTAATATGTTAAAATAAGTTTGTGGTGTTTAAAAAAAAGTTTGTTACAATTTTCTTACATTTCAGAATCACATGAAGTATTTTTATTTTATTCAAATAATATATATTGATCATTTAATTTAAAGTTGTTTCTATGATATAAAAATAAAATAAAATGGAAGCTGTTATAATCATATGGTAATATTATTGAGTTCCATTCTACATTATTTCCTTTGTTATTATTGTTATGTAAGTTAAACCATGGCCAAATAATAAAATCTAAGCATTTGGTATATGATTACACATTTGTCAAAAAGATATTAAAGGCCGTCAGAGTTTTATAACTAATAGAAATAGTAACTAACGAAAATCAATAGAGATAAAAACATTTATAATATTAATTCTTTTTTCAAGTGGATGGTACATTAATTGTATGGTCCGGATTTGTTGGTATATTTGATATAAATATTAGGTACGTATTAGACTATTAGTAGGCGAAGGTAAGTAGTTTAGATGGTCATTTTATTTTCTTAACTAAAAAAAAGAAATTAAAGTTGTTAACCATAAATATAGAAATGAAATAGTATAGTAATTATTTCAAAATTAATGGCAGAATCCTAATTGATATTCTACTTTAATAATATAGACTGAGAATCATCTTTTGAGTTGTAACATTAAATACATTGCATATGTGTGATACAATGTTCTTAATTGTCACAATATATAATAAAGTGGACCACTCATTAATTAAATGTTCAAAAAAAATCTACTTCATCTTTAATTAAATAAAAGTTATATATATAATTATTTAATATGATTTTCAATAAATATGACAATTAATGATATTAAGTAATAAAGATTAGATAACAATTTGTATATCTTTATCAATTTTTTAATTTATATTATTAAATAAATTAAAAAATTACATTAATTATATAATAAAATTAGATTTGTATATGTATATTTTGAATTTTAACGATTAAAAATTAATAAAATATTAAAAATTTCACAATAAAATTATTGTGATCAATAGTTTTTATGAAAATAAATAAACTTTATCAGATTGAGCACAACGATTTTAATGTGGAACTTTTAATAATTTAGGAATTTTCGCATACTTATCTTTCACAAAAACATTTGTATTTAGCAACTATTCATACAGCTCTGAGAGGTTGAAGCATATTGGCCAACTTTATTCCAAAACCTATTTATATGAATAAAAATCTTTAAATCAATATATATATATATACTAATTAATCAAAAAGGAAAATAATGTTTCTATCATTAAAAAGTGGGATATATAAATATACCGATATCAAGAGTATTAGCGGTAGATGTAGTATAAGAATGGACAGACTATACAATGAATAGAATAGTCAAAACAAATGTCATTACAGTCTTCATTATCCATCTTTAAGATCTACATATTCTGAAACTTCTTAAATTTTCTCTTTAAATTTTTATGATTTTTTTGCATAATATATCTGATTATATATATATATACACTATATAATAGCACAAACATACATTTTTAAAAAATGAGTGTTTTCTTAGTCAAAGAATAAGAATACGATATTTCCTTTGATCTCCATATCAAATTATAACACTGACCGCCCACGGCTAATGGACCATCCACACCTGCTTTCTCGTATCACTGATGTATTTGAGTCTACCTGTCAAATGTAAAAATGAAGTTTTGTGTTTGAAAAGAAGAAACTAAAACGTTATTATGATTCTCTTCATATTCTTAATTCTTTTTGTTACACTTCGAAATATTCCAAAGTGATTTATTAATTAATGTTTTGAAACGCTTTCAAATTTTTTTTTATAAATATGTAACAAGGTAAACACATTTAAACAGTGGCAGTTGTGGCAGATGTATGAAACCATTTTGATAAGGATGAAAAAAACCAAGAACTGCCGAGAAAACTTTAAAAAGAATATTGTAAATATAATTAGTGAAGTTCTAATATCAAGACCTAGACCGAAGATCAAATAGTGATGTAAGAAAAAAAATTGTGATCATAAAATTTGATTCCATCTAGAAAGTTAATCTGCAGACCTAACACATGATTTAGATAGAGTAATCCATTTTTAAAGCTTTTAAAATATGTACAAATCTTAAGAGACATATTGGAAACTGTGTAATAACTATTCCATATGTTTCAAAATGATTTACTATATTTTTTAAAAAATAACACAATAAAAATTAAAAATATCTTAAATTTGGATTATAAATATATTATTTTGTGATAATGTGTTTTCATCATTTTAAAATATTAAAATTTTAATAAATACAGTTATTTTTTAAAAAATACGATTTATCATTATTATCTAAAAAATGTATGGAAGATATAAATAAATGTATTTCTAAAAATAACTTCCCCAAAAAAATTTGCTAAATTTTTGGATAATTTTTTTTTACTGAACCTACCTGAATAACTAAGAATTCAAATGATTAACATTATAAATTTTTGATCCATATGCAGCACTTACTCGTTTGAGATTTGTTTTTTTTTTCCTTTCACCCCTCAAATATTTGTTTCTTTCTCTTTAGCCCCAATTAATTTATTTTCTGTTATTCAAAACAAGCCCCAGTCAATTTCTAAAATATCAATTTAGGTCACCTCTCTCTCTCTCTCTCTCGCCGAAGATCCTTCCAGATCGTCAAATCCAGTAAGCAAAAAAAGTTCTCAGCTTTCATCAATTCGATTGATTTCCCTCTCTGGGTTTCAATTTTCTCGACCAATTCAGCTTTTACAGTAACGATTGATTCGATGGCAGTGGAAGATGATTCGACCATAGTGCCTCGCGAAGGCACTGAGTTTGAATCCGAGGAAGCGGCCAAGATGTTCTACGACGATTACTCCAGAAGTTTAGGGTTCGTGATGCGTGTGATGTCTTGTCGGAGATCCGAGAGAGACGGAAGAGTCCTTGCCCGGAGATTCGGTTGTAATAAAGAAGGTCGCTGTGTTAGTGTCCGTGGCAAGTCTGGTTCTGTCAGGAAACCAAGACAGAGCACGAGAGAAGGTTGTAAGGCCATGGTTCACGTCAAGTACGACCGGTCTGGTAAATGGGTCGTAACCAAGTTCGTTAAAGAACATAACCATCCGCTTGTCGTAGAACCCCGACAGGCGCGTCAGACACTGGTGAGTTTGAGTTCAGTTAAAGTTATGTTCCTTTTTTGTGTGTTGTTAAGCACAAAATGTGTGTAAAATTGTGTAGGATGAGAAGGACAAGAGGATTCAAGAGTTGACGATAGAGCTGCGGAACAAGAAGCGGTTATGCGCAGCGTATAAGGAGCAGCTAGATGCGTTTGCGAAGATCGTAGAGGAATATAGTAATCGGATGTCGAAGAGAGTTGAGAGTGTGGTTGAGAATTTGAAGGAGTTTGAACATATAGAGCAGTAAACAAGATGCTATTATAAGCCAGCTTTAAATGTGTGATGCTTTGTATATTATTTCTTTAAAGGCGTTCTCCGGTCTAAGATTGGTTTAGTGTAAGCTTAGATGTTGTTGAATCTTAGTTTATGGAATGTAATGCGAGAGACTGTGTAACTATATATGTTTAATTGAATATTACCATATCTTAAAAATATTTGTCCTTGGTCTTTGTTTATGGTCATGGCAATGGTGTGAGCTATCTGTGTTGCTGGAAGAATGGTTTTATAGCCATGTGTACGAGAGGAAAATATTTTTGAAAATAATTTAAATGCAAAATAATACATTATTTCAGATATATGTTTGATGTAATATTACTGTCTAAAAATATTTGGAAAACTAAAATGTAAAATATAATTGAAATGTAAAACTATACATTATTTCAGATAAATGTTAAAGATAATTTTAACATTTCTTATGCTGCATATTTACGAAATAATCAAAATGTGAAACTACACATTATTTCAGATATATGTTTAATGTAATATTAACACATTTTTAAAAACATGTAAAACTATACATTAATTCAGATATATGTTTAATATAATATTAACATTTCTTAAAAATAATTGTAAATAATTGAAAGTCAATACTCTACGTGGTTTATTTTGGAATATAGTTTTCTATTATAACGTAGACATTTTTTTAACGTTGATTTATTATTGATATTATAATTATGAGAATATTACATAGATGATTACCGACAATAATTGTATCACCTGGGCATCCTATAAAGAACCACGGTTCACTATATTTACTTGTACCATGTTGAAGATTTCTTGTAACTTTTTTTTTGTAATGTGTATAATTGTTTAATAAATTGCTTTTTCGGAAAATTAAAATTTAGACCTTCTCTAATGTGCATGTAGGATTCGAATCTCAGATCTGAACTTTTAAACCTTAATCACTAGGATACAGTACTTCCGGTGACGTGCACGCTTTCTTGAGCCTCAAATGATCATTTTATTAGTATAGATTTAATGGTTATTTTAAATTTTTTATTAAAATCTAATATTATTAGTTATTGTATTTAAACTATATCTCTTAGGAAATTTAAAATCTAATGTTATTGATTTTTGTATTTAAAATATTTTGGTTAAAAAATTTAAAATCTATTGCTATTCAATTAAAGATTTGAATATAAAATTCAAAAAATTTTTATTTCAGATTTGATAGATTCTTACGATTAATTTGACTTGAAAGAGCTTGAAATGACTTTGAAAATTGTTTTATGTGTTAAATGTCAATCAAAATCTAACGTTTAACCTTCAAATTTTGTAAACAGTCTTTACTGTAATAAAGAAAATCCAAATTTCAATTTATACGAAACAAGTCGTTAGTATAATGCAACCACCGTCAGGTCCTTTTCTTTTGTCAATTGGTGACGATTAATATCAGAGAAAAAAAAATATCAGAGAAACCATATATTGATTAGAAAAAATAATATATTTCTGTATAGATTGTGTCAAAACTCTGGCTTGACGCCAAAAACAAATTAAAAATATATGATAACAAATTTAATAGGAAACCAATTCTGAATTGATAACTAGAGAGAACATGGATAATAATACCGTTAGATATCAAACAAAGTTTGGCATCGAAAATTTAGACAAAGAATAACTAATACATAAAAAGCTGTCTAATTCGAATTGGTACTGGAATCTTTTGGAAAAGAGCCAAAAAATAAATGTATGTGGGATTACCATTTAAGAATAAAGTGAATAATATCGTATTAATCGGATAATAAAAAATTGGACATGAATTTATAAATTTCAGCAATTAGTATTAGAACGGTTGACAAAAAATCTGTAAAAAAATCAAAATACTCTTCGAAATATGAATTATATCCTTCAAGATATAAATAAGAAGTATATAGCAGAAATCAAATCAGAAGATCCTAAAAGTTTAGTTGTGGGATACGAGATGAATGTGATCTTTAGTTTTAAGAGGAGAATGTATGATATTAAATAAAGTCACACACTGAAAGTTTAGATAAAAATGTCTAATATATAAAGAGATGTGAAACTCTCGTTAGTACGAAATATTTTGGAAATGAGTCCAAAGAAAAATTCATGCGGACTTGCTTCTTAAACTAAAAATGGACAATATCGTACTAATCAGTCAATAAAAAATTAGACATAAAATTATAAATTCCAACAAATATAATATATAACTTCACAGCATTTGTGACATTTTCATTATTTAATTCTGAACGAAACTTATATTTTAAGAACGAGGTGTGAGTTCATGCGCAAGCGCGATGTTGTCTATTAGTTGTTGCTCATTCTCTGATGGAGAAAATACTGTCGACAATGTTGTTCTTAAAATCGTGTTGTTGGGTTGCATATATTAGCCAGCATCTGCAGAGGATTGTAGGTGGGGGCATTAGCAGCAAGTTATAGGCGAGGACGCTTTGTAAAATATCATCTTAATTCTACTAAAATTAAAACAAAGATAAAATCAAAGTAAAATAATTAAACCAAATCAAAATAAACAAGACTGAAAATATATGTTTATAGTTTTATTCTTTGAAACAGTGAAGTTAAAATATAAAAATAATAATATTAAACGTAATTTTTTTATAATAAATAACATTGTATTTAAAATATTTTTTTCTGCGCATAGCACAAGAAACTCCTAGTATTCTTTGTTTTTAAAGTTGATTTTCGTTCTTAGTACTATAATATAACATTTACTAAATATAATGCCTATAGCACATGAAAAACGTTATCGACTCACATTTTCCCTTGTTTTTTTTTATATTTTCATCTTTACTATCTTCTATTTCAGTCTGATTTTAGTTTTCCTTACTTATATATCAAATACTAAAATTAAGTGAAACTAGTTTCAATCTGATATATTTATTTATTTTGCTTTTGTTTCAATCTCATAAGATGATTTCATACTTCAGTTATACAACAACATTTTCCTAGACCATTACAATATCCGCCAACAAGATAATGTTTCGTACAAAAGTCATCGCAAGCTTTTAACACACCGCCAGCTTTTTCACACGGTTTATCGATGTTGACGCAGACGTCATTCTTTCCTCCATAAACTATTTATATGAATAAAGATCACTAAATCAATATGTATATTAATTAATCAAAATATTTAAAAATTATAGTACAAATATAACTATTACCTGGAGCATCAGCGGTAACTATAGTATCACAATGAACAGAAGATACTACGAAGAGTATAGTAAAAACAAATGTGACTAAAGTCTTTATTATGATAGCCATTTTTGATCTTTATATTTTTGGATTATGATTAAAATATTCCCTAAACTTTCTTTTATGATATTTCTTAACACATTCTGATTATATATAATAATGTAAACATACATTTTTGGAAGTATTTTCTTAGTCGAGTAAAATATACTGTTTCCTTTTATTTTGCATAAAAAATATACTCTATCCTTTTATTTCCATCAATATTTTATAAATATTAAGTGAGAGTTATCCAATGGGTTGACTTCTTTATATCCTCGGGACTAAGTAACCTCACACTCATGACCCACCCCCACAGACTGACTCATCACCAAACTCCCTAGAGCAACTAAACACATCAATCATCCCAAGTATTTTTTTCTGATTTTTTTTTCTACTGATTTCATTTTATTTGCGTTTAAATATGTGTTAAAAAAATCACGATTACCCATATTCCGAACCAAGGATCTACAAAACTCAAGAAACATGTGTCTATTATAGCCTAGGAGTAGCCTCAGGCATAAAACTTGGAACTTACCCAAAATAGACTGGTTTGATTTGGTTCTGGTCATATTACCTGATGGATCATGCTTCTGATATCGTGGGTATCGATTCGGCTTCATGATGTATTGACCCTCCAGGCTCGCTTAGCTTGACAAGAGGTGGGAGAGAATCAAAACCTCCTATCAAGTACCAGAACATGGAATGGCAGACAGTACGAGGGAGAGGAAAACGTGGCCGTCGTGGCCGTGGCTCCTATCATTAGCTATTGTCTTTACTACCATTGATGGTTTCTCTAATCTCTACTTTTGTTTCATTGGTTTGGGATTCAATACATCATGAAGCCTGTTTCGTGCAAACTCTTCCCAACTATAAGACTCTGTTCTTATTATGTAATAGTTTATGTTTTAAATTGAAAGCCCTTTTTCAAAAAAAAAAAAAAAAAAAACCCATAATATTCGAATAGGTGTTACCACCCCAGTTCAAACCCTAGTTATATACGCAAAGAAACAAATATATTATCTTTAGACCACTTCAATTTATATTTATTTTTTTGTAAATATATATATCACTCCAATATTGAAATTCTTATAAAATCTACAATTTAGGGCTGGAATCCATGTTACATAGATGAATGATCGAGTATGTAACTAGTGGACCACTTCGATTTACATGCAAACTATTTTATTTTGTAAATATATATATATGATTCGCATAATAAACGGGTACCCGTAACCAATTCGAACACTGGTGGTATCCAAACCGAAACCGAAATTTTCTAGATACCTATGGAATATAGGATTCATTTATCTGAAAAATCTAGACCCGAACGCGATCCAGCTAAGGGCGAGGGGCGGGG
>NC_027751.1:52277812-52295154 GCF_000695525.1 Brassica oleracea var. oleracea
GTGTGCATTGATGATTTTGTAAGGGTGAGGGCGTGAGAGTTTAAACACAATGTGTTTTTACGATTGAATACAAATAGAATGAACGCGTTTAGGATTCTTCGTTTGCTTCATTGCTTTTTCGAAACCTTCTTTTGTCCTTGAACAAACAGTTCTCATCATCATGTCTCCTTCAGGTTTCTCTTGACATCTCGAATCGCTTTTTCTCTGTTATTCAGATTCTGATGCAATTTTCTTCCCTATTAAAAACGTGTATGTGTCTTTGCTATAGTGAGATTTGATGTCTGAATTATGAAGCGATATCATTGGCTACCGTCCGCATGTTGGAAGTTGTTTTAAAAAAATAAGTGAAATTTTAATAATATTTGTTGATATTTCCTTAAAAAAATTCTACATAATATTTTCTATAAATCATGTAAGATTAATTAAATTAAGTGTTTTCTCCGCACATGCAAGCGTAATATTCCTGCTAATACTTAATATTTTATTTTTATTAATTCAAAAACCCAACACGTTAAGTTATTAAACATCAAATTATTTATATACGACAAAATATTTCAGAACACTAACATATTAAAAATATTTTTTAAAAATATCTTTATACAAATGTTTTGGTTTGATTAATATTTGATTATAAATTATTTTATATATTAATTTTAATTTTTATAATTAAAAATATTATTTCAAGATAACAACACAATACATAAGAATTATCTTTAAAAAAAATCTGATATTATTAATGAAAAAATACGTATTTAATTATATAATAAGAATACGTAAATCACTTCACCAATCAAAAAGTTTAAATAATATATCAAATTATTTTTATATGACAAAGTTTTTCATTAAAAATCAAACTATTTTGAGAAAATATCTTTCTTCAAATGTTCTTTTTGATAAATATTTGATTATAAATTATTTTATATCTTAAATTTTAACTTTTATAATATAAAAAGTATTATTTCAAGATATATATATATATATATATATATATATATAAATTATTGAGAAAATGACAAAAAGGAAAAAAAAAATCATTGAAATCACGAAAAGTAAGCAGAATTAAATAAAATCAATCACATGACAAATGAGAAAAAAATCACATATTAAAGATATTTTTAGAAAATATCTTTATAATTGATTAATATTTGATTATAATTTTTTATATCATAATTTTTAACTTTTATAATAAAAAAATATTATTTCAAGATAACAACTCAAATAAAAATTATCTTTTAAAAAAAACTGATACTATTAATATAAAATTCGTTTTTATCATAAAATATATATAAATTATTGAGGATATGACAAAAAAAAGAAGAATTATCTAAAATCATTAAAATCATGATACATAAACAAAATTAGCTAAAATCATGGACAATACGACAAACAATCAAATTACAAAAAAAAAATAGTATAGATATTTTTGTCATAAGAAAGTTGTATTATATTGGGCTCGTTCAGATATGAAAGCCCAACATGACCCAAAAAAGAGCGCGTCAGTGCACTGATTATCATTGTTTTGTAGTGAGCCGGCCACGGATTGACGATTCTTAGAGCATCGGCCATTAGTACAGAGTATTTTTTTTATTATTATTTTTTTTTCTGTTTGATTTTTATTTAAAAAAAAAAAATTATTAATCGGACCAATCGCGGGCCACCACGTGTCGTGGGGTCTGCGCTACAGTGATGATCCGGGTTCAGTGCAGTGAACTCCCAAGAGGCAGGTTCATTGCTTTTGTTTATTTTAATATTTTTTTTTTAGAAAACTCTGTGAACTTTCCATGGAATTCAGTGATACTGATGCTCTTAATGCACTCGTTTGGATATTTATTTTTTCTCTTTGCAGAAACAACCTCAAATATTTGTTTATTTCTTTTTTTTGCCCAGTTAATTTCTAAAGTGTCAACTTAGGCCACCTCTCTCTCTCTCCCTAAAGATCCGTTTGTGTCCGTGGCAAGTCTGGTTCGGTTAGAAAACCAAGACCGAGTACTAGAGAAGGTTTAGTGTAATATAGATGTTGTTGGATCTTAGTTTATGGAATGTAATGTGAGAAACTTTTAACCATATAGATAAGAAGAAAACATGAATGTTATGTTCTTAACATCTTAAAAACATGAATGTTCACATACAAATCAGGTCTCTGGACATGATTTAGCTGGTTATGCTACATATACACACACATATGTAGCTACATGAATGTTCCCTTGGTCTACTACATATACACACATATCACATATGGATTTACACTATTATTGTAAGTACCATATCAAATCGAGAATTGATGCTGAATGAAAGTAATTATATAAGTGTCGTAATCTTTCACTTTCGACTTAATTTTTGGATGCGAGTTAGATTCATTACTAATATGTTATTTGACTCATATCGGAAAATTGATGTTGAAAAGGAGTAATATATAAATTTGTGGCATTTTTTTCATTTTAAACGGGTTTTCAGATGTGAATTTAGATAAATTACTAAAAACTGTTTTCATTGAAAATGTTTAACAATCTACTAAAGAACTAAACCAAATGAAATGAGAAGGAGAATCTTACATAACCTTAGAGAAATCCTAAAAAGGAAAAAAAAATTACACACTTGATGCATCATCAAAAAAAAAATATTTACACATAAAAAGGAAAACAAACAAGTTAAACAAATAAACACACACACTCTTACGTTAAATCCTAAATAAAGATCAGTTATTACTGCAGCTAAAACCACCACCTCTCATCATCTGAAGAAACTCTTTGTAATTGACTCTACCATCTCCATCACCATCCACTTGCATAATCATCTTCTTGCAGCCTTCCAATGTTTTACCTTGCTTGAGTCCCAAGGAACCCATCACAGACTTCAACTCCTCCACAGTGATGAAACCATCTCCGTCCTGGTCAAACACGTTAAACGCGTCTTTCATGTCATCTTCCTCTGTTTCTCCATCCTTGCGATGCTCATCGACGATGGAGCTGTACAGGGACTCGAACTCGTCTATGTCCACGCACCCATCGCCGTTGGCGTCGATGTTGTGGATCATCTGAGTGAGGTCTTTGTCTGGTATGTAGATTCCAAGATTCTCTAGCGAGTCGTTGAGCTCGGTTTTGGTGATTCGGCCGTCTCCGTTCTTGTCGAAGGTCTGGAAAACGCGTTTCAGCTCGGAGGGATCTGTTTTTCTCGTTGGAGCAGAGGATGGTGAGGGAGATGGTAACATGGATGAGTTCTTGTGGGGAGTTTTGTCGAACCAAGAGAGAGGGAAGAGACTTCGTAGCTTCTTTGGTACTAAAGAGAGGAGAAAAGAGTTTAAGAGATTGTAGAGAAGGAAGATTCTCACCATAGCTGTTGAAATCAAACGCTGTCTTTAGATATCTGATGAAAACAGAGAGGAGATATGAGAAACAGAGCTTTTGTGGTAGAGAAATAACTTGGTAATTGTTGTTGTTTTATAGAGAGAGAGAGAATTTTATTTATTGTAATTAAATAATATCTTTTCAGAGAATTAAATATTATAGTTTCGAGAATTTTTTTTAATTATTTTTCACTATTTATGACCGTTGAAGCTATTTTTAATCAACATATACGAATGTTAAAAAAAAAATCAACATATACGTTACTCTTTAACGTTCTTCAATTTTAACTTTTTCTTTTTTGTATACTAATTTCAACTTTCTTTTTGGTTTGAAGAAAGTAAACAGAAATGGGAACGATTTAAAGTGGAAAAGAACACGAGTTAAACGACTAGTAAATCAAACAAAGGGAATGAGAGATTAGTCTAAGCATGACTTCTCAAACATATTTAGAATAAAATGTTTGAAACTCTAGAGACTTATCAAAATGTTTTAAAGCCTAGGTTTAATGTAATGGATTAGTTTTTTTTTCTATTCAGAGTTCAAAACATTATTATTAAGAAATGTTAACTTAAATTAGAATTTTTTTAAATCAATTTCCATTTTTTTTTAATTGTGAATTTAAGATCCAAAACTTCTGCAAAACATTATTATTAATATATACAATTTGACCTGAAAAAATCATATCATCTACTTAATTATTTACAATACATTGAACATTACTATTACTTTGGAAAATTAAAAAAAATATTGCAAAGAAATGTGAAGATTTGATAAAACCATTGATAAATAATTTTTTTAAACTTTTGACGTGTAAAAACTAAACTAAATGAAATAACTATAGTTTTGTGTTCTTTATCGTTTTTGATGAAATTTAATCTATTTTAATAAAATTGCTGATATATATCTCCTCAAAACAAAGGTTTAAATGAGATCACCTACGGCAAGTTAAGTGCTAAATAAAAGTAGAAAAAGCCGTGATATACCGAATCTATTAAGTGTATGTACCATATTAAGCGAATGTTTTTTTTTTCTTATATTAAGCGAATGTTAATATATATTTTAATGAAAAGATGTTTGGTATAGTTAAAAAGGTCACTCGATCTTCTTATATTAAAAAAAGTAAAGAAAGTGCAGAAAACGCGTGAAGAAGATAGAGGCGTAGTTAAACATATACATCGCTTTTGTGTTAAATTATAAAGGAAGTAATGTCCAAAAACGCGTTGTTATAATGGTTGATGTTTGGTTCCTGTCCCCATTTGTTTGGTAATTTTTATGTGATAAATGTGCCGGTCTTCATTGCAGAGTAGACTTTTACACCACTACTTCTTATATTTTTTTTGTTCAAGTGGTCTTTTTATGCGTCTCTCGAATGATGTAAATAGTCAAGACAAACAAAGGTTTTAGTCGCTATTCGCTACATCAACAATTTAATGTAATATTTCTAGAATCAGCAAAACAACTAACAAGTGTTTGATGCCCTTTTTCAAAAAAAAAAACTAACAAGTGTATGAAAGATTTTTAATGGTGAAAACTTAACGGGTCTGAGAATCCAAAGAAAACATTGAGGAACCAAAAAACGCGCCAAGAATGATGCCCAGAGGTAGGTTATGACCGTTGGATCTCCTCATTTCTCGAAGGTTGTCGCCATTCCATTGGTTCACTTCTTCTACGTGGACCTACTTGCTCAACAACTATTTATTACTAGGAATTAATAGTAACATTTTAGTAAAAAGAGCTACTAGAGTTTGGTAAGAAAGGAGTAAGTAGTCGTTGGAAAGTAAACCCGAGAAGAACTAGTCTAGTCATGGGTATTGTTATAAAAATACTAGCATATAGAAATGTTTAGTAAACGAAGTTTTATGAGATTTCCATCAAAATTAGTTAATAGTATCAAACTAGAACTCTAGCAAGTAGCAACTTGCATGGCCAATACTAACCTTGCAATTTTTTTGAAACTGTGAACAAGAAAATAAGAATTATAGTTTTTTTTTAGCAACAACAACAAAAAGAGTTTTTTTTTTAAGCAGTAGAGCTTGTCCAAACAAGAAATTAATAAATATAGAATAAAGATTAACTAAACTGGTTTATAATTAAAAGTATTGGAGATCTAGAAAATCGACTTAATCCAACGATCAATATTAAGATGGATATACATCAATATATTAAAATAGAAAACTTATCATTATCTATTATATATTATTCCATATTAGTTTAGGAAATTAGATTGATTTATTCTCTATATAAACTATAGTGACACTATTTTCACGAGAGTCTAATATAATTTTTCCATAAACATTTTTATGTTCTTTTTTCTCATCAATTTGTCAAAAAGTTATCATAGATTCTCACGGGGTGTCGTGTAACTGGCCGGGATCCAAGGACACTTGACTTTGTGAGAAGTCCCATGGACTACATGGTTGTCATCCAGCTCAACTAAAGCCAGCTCCACTCATAATTCATACCTATAATTGTCATCATCTGCTGTATTTTCTTATTATATTTCACTTCATTCATGTTTTAAGAAAAAATGAATCCTAAAGCTTTTCCCCTTTTTATTTGACAAACACTTACTATTGTATTTAACTTTTCCTCCTTTACTTTCGTTCTTAGATGCAAATTGCAATGATTCTCGGTAGTGGAGTGGTCACTCCACTCTTGATCCACTTTGGTTATCATCACACGTAACATTCGCTACCAGGTTGATTTGTGTGTGTTTTCTGGTATATATCAACTACATTATATTTCTTCTTTTCGTCATTCAGTGTTAGGCTTTGTTTCTAAGTTGATCCAAAGTTCTAAACTCTACAACAAGTATCCAATACAATATTTTTTACGTCAAAGACTCTCAGTCGCACATGAATATGGCATATTCTGTGTGTTCACGCAATCAACGGGTGGATATAAAAATTGGGATTCTTTAATTACCTACAAACAATAAGTAATTAATTAATGACCTATATTAACATCGGGGTTGCAGGATAATCAGAGCCGTGCGAGCACTAATCACTGCCCGAAGCGACCAAATTTTTTTTTATGAAACTATGTCTACAATCGCTAATAGTTTATTGTAATAGAACTGCAAAACAATTTTTTTGGTCATCTGAAATGTATAGAAAAAATTATCAGTAAAAATGTATAGAGAAAATATTTTTATTTAGTTATTTACCCAGATTTTTAGGAAAAACAAAACAATTGTTTCCGTATTTTGTTTGGTTTCTTAAACAAACCATGTTTTCAATTATATATCAGTTTTTGCTTATCCATATAAATATTAAAGAGGCTATGTTTTATAGTTGTTTAACATAAGATCTAGTTAATGAAAGTTAATTATAATTTTTTTTTTAAAGATGTGCTAGGCCAATGAGGCAATGATTATTTTTCTCTCCTGTGAGCACAGATGTTATAAACTTAGTTACCAAAGATATGATATCCTAGCTTTTTTTAATATAAAAATGATGCAGTAAGCTATAGTTTCTTTTTCCCTCATGTGGGCACGGCTCTGAGGATAATGCACATTCTGGAAGAGATAAAGCATATGCATGCTCTTGTGCTAAGTTGACTTCACCCCCATTAGTATCGACCATAACCATGTTATGTTTGATATATGGACTTTCTTATACTTCATATATGATATATCCATACATTTATGAATGATATTAACAAACTTGAAAAAAAACAATTTTCACGTTGAAACCTTTTCCGAAAGTTTCAACTAGAAAATTATTAAAATTAGTACTGCCTAATTTCCAAAGTCCAAACAGCTAATAGTGGTAAAAAAAAAAAAGGTGCCCACACGCAGGATCGAACTACGGACCTTCAGTTTACAAGACTGACGCTCTACCACTGAGCTATACGGGCTTTTAATTTTAAATTTCTATTTAAATATATATTCCCTCAGAAGAGACGAGTACGATGACGAATCTTTCCGACCAAACTCTATGCTCCGAATCCGAACCCATTTGAGTTTAGACATAAAAACATGATTTTTCTTTTTTTAACTCGCGACTGAAAACGAGCTTGGATAGGAAGTAAAAATCTAATCTTTTGATCTCTTTTCCTCCTCCTCCTCCTCCGTGAGCACCAAGGAGAGATCTTTAGAACTCAAATCAAATCGAGAAAGCAATGAACGGGACCCACCGTCACCATCTCCTCCAGCTAGTCCTATCCTGCCGCAAGATCACGGCGCAGGTGACTCAACCAGGTACCTCCACCATCATAGCCATGGCTTCCTCCTCCGAGCAAGAGTTCCTCGCCCAGAGCCGCGCCAATCTCTACCGCTTCCCTCGCTCCAACAACTTCTGGGACTCCAAGACGGCCTCTCGCGTCGGCGAGAAGCTCGGTCTGCGTCTCAGAGAGCTCGGCGTCGACGCCGTCTCCATTGACGCGGAGGAAGAGATCTCAAGACCCGTTCACCACCGTAAAAGGGTTTTGCCGTTGTTTGACTCCGTCCGTCGCAGTGGAATCAGAGTCGATGGAACTGATCAGTTAAACGATGTCGTCCCCAGAGATTGAGTATTATTTTTCTTGAATGAGTGAGAGAGAGACATATAACATCAGTTGCAGGTTTTATCTTAAATGGTTTTGGTAGTGTAGTAACTTCTTGATTATCTCGTGGTTACTAGAGAATCTCTGCTACATTGCATTATCAATTAACCATATACTAAAAACTTATAGCTCATACAATCATTAGTTCATTACCAATGCTGAACTGTTAGATGTTAGCTTAATCACTGATCGTCCACAAAGACAACATGTTATATAATAACCACTATGCTTAATTGCAATTACAATGTGTAAAATACATTTTTTTCATCCATTAGTCCTACTAGAATTATCTGCGTTTGTTACATATACTTTAGAAAACTAATCTCCCACATCACACTTCTTTAGATCACATGTATAAGAAAAGAAGATACTTTTTTTTTTGAAAAAATGATAATATACATGGAGAGGCATGATGATGGAAAACTTCAATAATATTGCGTTTACATTATACAACAAGAGAAAGTGTTTTTGTATATTTGAATTCTTATCAAACTGATGCAGTTTCTTTACTTGAGGAAGAACTTCCAAACATCTCTGTCAGTAGTTTCCTTAATCAAATGAGCTCCTAAGATAGTTTCCTCATCCACCAAGCTCCTCAGATGTCTCGCTCCACTGTTGAATCCCACATACTGCTTCTTTGCCGCCAAATACACCACACCGTAAGGCGGTCTCAGGCACTGTTTAAAGAAACAACAACCATCACTATAACAATAAAACAAACAACCACCAAGTCAAGAACTAAAGAGAGAAGGATCAAGAAACAAACCTTCTTGATGAGAGAATATAGTTTCTTGAGAGATGTAACCGAGTAAGGAATCTCAGTCATTAGTATAACATCATACCCACACTCTCCTCCTTGATCACTCTCGTTAGCTCTCTCCCACGCTCTGCTCCCCGAGAGCTTCCTCGACCTCCTCGAGAAGAAGTCTTGCTGTTGTCCTGTAACGCTCCCGTCTTGGCTGCTGCATCCGTCATTGAAATCTTCCTCTGAGAAACTCAAGCTCATCGCAGCTGGTTCAATAGCATCGGTTCTTATGACGGATAAAACGGTAGGGAGCTCTTCCCATTCTCCTGCGTAGAAACGGACGGATGCAGAGACGGTTTGTCTTGACGGTGTGAGCGGGCTTTCCTGTTGGCGGCTTTGCCTGTCGCGAGCTTGGTCGAGATTTGCGAGAACGTTTGGGATGGTTGTGCATCTTATGGTTTCTGCGTTGAGGTCTTGAAAGTGGACTGAGGAAGCACCCTAGCAGAAACAGATTAGATTATGAGCACTGTTTTTAAAACCGGACCAACCCGATGGTTGAACCAGGTTCGACCATGAACCGGTTATGGAGTCGGATTGAGTCTCAAAACTATTGAAGTGAATAAAAACCATAAAAACCACCAAAAATCCGTAAACAAACCATATAAACAAAAACTAGTTTATATTTACAAGGTTTTATATTGGCTATTTATTTATATTTTAGTTATGTATCAAATTTACAAACATTACTTTAAAATTCATATTTTAAAAGTATATTGAACCAAGTTGTTGAACCAGGTTTGACCCCATCGAACCGTGACCTATATAATATTCCGGTACAACTTCCGGTCCAGTTTTAAAAACATTGATTATAAGAAATGTGACAGTAACAGTTATTTTCCAGTGTAGGTTTACTTACTTTCAAGCAGGCAAATATCCCAGGAACTCCATAATTGCAACCTAGCTGCTCAAGTCGCCATACAAAGAGGAAACAAAAGTGTTAAGCCAGAACATCTATAACAGCTTCAATTGTACAACTTTGGATAAAACATTCAGCATGAAAAAGAACTTGATGTCATAAGCTTTGTGGGGAAGAATGTCTCAGGATACTGAAGTAGATTAAGTGTAAAGAGACTGTTCAGTGAGAAATGAGAATGATGAGGGGAAGTACCTCAAGGACCCTTTTGCCTCTGAAGCTAAGCTGACCATCGCGGATCTCGTTTTTAAGGACATCAACAAGAACAATGGAACTATCCCAACTTTTCAGAGAACCTACACAATCATTTTGTAGATAAATACAGTTTATTATGATACATTAAAGCATCAGATGCAAGTGCATGTGAAGAACATACCTTCGTATTTAGAAGGAGCAGTTTCTGAACCAGAAAGACCAATGATATCAGCAACACTTACTTTACCCTACAAGAGGTTTGAAAAGCCAAGTGAATTGATAAGTTAATTTTTTTCTTTCATTACTACTGGTTTTTTTAATTGTCTTTAAAATTGAATTAGTAGTACCTTAAAAACTGGTAAACCAAGAACATCTAGATTCTCCCCTGAATACCTATTATGAGCTGATGTCTACAAAACAAAAGAAACAAAGAAATAATTAGAGTTGCAAGGTATATATATAACAAGTCTACTCCATACATAAAATGGAAAGAAAAAAAAAATCTTTATTTCTCTCGGATTTTTATGAAGATTAAATGGTAAATCACATCTTATTTTTCATCAGGAACTACAACTTCTTTTATAATAAAGTTACTATAATGGTAGTGACAAAGAGCAAAGAACAACCTTAGAAGGTATGATCTCAACAGCTGGTGTTGGAAGCTGCATATCTTTTTCAGATAGTGCAGACACACCGCCACGATCCTGAGGAAGCAAACCGGGCAAGCATTGCGCAAACAAAGCTGGTGCTCGCATTCTTCAGCTTTGTGACTTCTCAACAATGCTCTCCAATGGTAAAAATCTAAATTCATCAAATAAAGATCCAATCTTTAGTAAATGAATTGCCACTCTGAATATCTTTAATCCTAAGACCTTTAAAACCCCCAAAACCCTTCAAATAAAAATCCAATCTTTCATGAATCCAAATGAAACTTTGAGACCAGAGCTTTCACAGATTCGATACTATCCCAATTGCGAGATCTACGAGAGACTCTTCAAACAGGGATCATAATCAAAACCAGAAACCATCAACGAAGAAAACAATGTGTTCTTCTTATAGCCAGTAACTTCAACATTCAATTTCATCTCTAAACAACCGATTACTTATCAAGAAACAGACAATGAAGATTGACTTACAGATTATTTGCTTGCTTACAGAGGTAAAAAGATTTAAGACAAAGCAAATCAGTGGAGAAGTTGTGAAGACAGTAACTCGATTTAGACGGAAGAAAGATGAGATAACTTGTCTAACACGACGGCGAAAATCTAGGGATGAACAGCATCAAGGGTTGAAATTTCAGAGCGAAGAGATCGCTCACACGTTCGTTTAAAGTAAACAACTTTTTCTTTTATTTAAAAACAAAAAAAAAAACTAGAAAGGAAAGAGGGAGTTTGGCCAACAAATCGAAGCTTCTGTTCAGACCGTCTGGTCCGCTTTTGTATATCTGTCCGAACTATTTTATATCGCTAGTCCTTCTTTTCTTTGCTAATTTAGGAACTGACCACTTTCTTTCTTTTTTGGGTCTGATTAGTGATATTAACACTTATATTAATTTAAAGATATGCGAAAATATAAATTTTTATTATATGTTTAATGTATTGCTTAATTTATTTTAATAATATAAATAAATAAATTAAAACAATTTATTTTAATGACCATAAAATATAACATTTTGTGTATCTTTTCATTGTTTTTTTAAAAATTTTATATTATTAAAATAAATTAAAAAATCATATTCTCCAAATAATAAAAATAATTATGTTATATTTTGAATTTTAAAAAATGAATATAAATTACTAAAACTGTTAAAATTCTCACATTAAATAATTAATGAAAATAGTTTAAATTTTTTATCATAACAATATACAAATGATCATAAAACCAAATAAGTAAAATATTTCATTTAATAGATATTAAAAATAAGCTATATATATAAGGATAAATTAATGCAAAAAGAATATAAGGATAAAACATTCTTGGTCTATTTTCCAAAAATTCCCAAAAATAAAAATAAATAGAAAAACTATTATTGTCTCTGTAGTCTTCGCCGTGTAAATCCAAATGATCCCTCTCCTCTGTCTCCTATCTCTTCACGTTTCTGACGTCTTCAATTTGTTTATACTTTTTTTTTCTTTCTCACGGCTTGATTTGCGCCGTCAACATTTCACCTTGGCGACTTCTCAATCCAAATCCTCCGAGCTTATCCTCCTCGAGTCTCGGAGTTTCTAACCAATCGCAATCTTTGTTCATCTTCTTGTTGAACTTTCCGGGCACAATCTGGAGATTTTGTTTGAAACTGCGGAGAGCTCTTCTCAGGCGAAAACGAGCTAAAAAAAAAAGATGACATTGACGATCCCATCCGCACCTGGGAGCTCAGGGTACTTGGATATGTACCCTGAGAGAAGGATGTCGTATTTTGGTAATTCTTACATCCTCGGTTTGACTGTCACTGCCGGCATAGGTGGTCTCCTCTTCGGCTACGACACAGGTCTCTCTCTTACACTCACGAATTAAAATGTTCTTAGGCCTTAGATTTGAATTCTTCACCGACCCATTTGTGAAAGTTTCGTAATTTGAATTGAAAAACTTGTCTCATTGAAACTTGGTTCTGTCTGATTTAAGAATTGCTCTTTTTGTACAGGTGTAATCTCTGGTGCCCTTTTGTACATTAAGGATGATTTCGATGTTGTTAAGCAGAGCAGTTTCTTACAGGTATTGCTTTATTGCTTCCAAGCTGTGGTAACTTTCTTTAAGAATGATTTTTTGTTTGTTTAGGAAACTATTGTAAGTATGGCTTTAGTTGGTGCTATGCTCGGTGCTGCAGCAGGAGGCTGGATCAATGACTACTACGGACGTAAAAAGGCCACCATGTTTGCTGATGTTGTTTTCGCAGCTGGAGCAATCGTCATGGCTGCTGCTCCCGATCCATATGTTTTGATCGCGGGTCGTTTCTTGGTTGGTTTAGGAGTTGGTGTTGCTTCTGTGACTGCTCCCGTTTATATAGCGGAAGCGTCTCCCTCTGAAGTGAGAGGTGGACTTGTTAGCACCAATGTGTTGATGATCACCGGTGGACAGTTTCTTTCATACCTCATTAACTCTGCTTTCACACAGGTTAGTAGTTAACATAGACAGTTTCTTTCGTTTCTTGGTAGGTGTTGTGAACTGATGAGATTATTATTTGTTGGCAGGTTCCAGGAACATGGAGATGGATGCTTGGAGTTTCAGGTGTTCCCGCTGTTGTTCAGTTTGTACTAATGATGTTCATGCCAGAGTCTCCTCGTTGGCTGTTCATGAAGAACCGTAAAGAGGAAGCGATACAAGTGCTGACGAGAATGTATGATATCTCTCGGTTAGCGGACGAGATTGATCACCTTTCCGCGGCTGAAGAGGAAGAGAAGCAAAGGAAACACACTGTTAGCTACTTGGAAGTCTTTAGATCCAAGGAGATGAGACTCGCCTTCTTCGCTGGAGCAGGACTTCAGGTAACTTATTGGAGAGTCCTCCTTCTGTTTTGAACCAAACCGAACCATTAAGAGTTTAGTTCAATTCGGCATGTTTATAAAAAAAAAAACTTCGGTTTTTCGGTTTGGTTCGGTATTCGGTTAGTTAGTTTTTTCAAAAAGAAAAATTTGTTAACAAAATTTCAAACCGAATTAACCAAAATTTCGAACCAAATTATCAAAATTTCCCAAACTTAACCGACTTTAACCAAAATTTTAACCGAAATATAATTGAAATAAAAAATTTCGGTTAGTTTCGGTAACTTTTTTAAAACCCAAACTGCCCGAATACCGAGAACCGAATCAAACAAACTTTTTTCCGGTTCAGTTCAACAAGATTTTGGTCGAACCGAACTACTCAAACTACCTGAACCCGCATGCCTACTTTGACTCATAAAATACTCAAAACATTGGTTAGAAACTAGTAAAAACACCGATATATTACTTATATGTCTGTCTAGTTCTGCAGTCTTGTAATTAGACTCAAGATTTGATGCAAGATAAAACTGTATTTGCAGGCATTTCAGCAATTCACTGGGATCAATACTGTCATGTACTATAGCCCTACGATTGTTCAAATGGCTGGCTTTCATTCAAACCAGCTCGCTCTCTTACTCTCTCTCATCGTTGCTGCCATGAACGCTGCTGGAACAGTGGTGGGGATATACTTTATCGACCACTGTGGACGGAAGAAGCTTGCTCTCTCGAGTCTATGCGGTGTCATTATCTCTCTCATAATCCTCTCAGTCTCCTTCTTCAAACAGTCTGACGCATCATCATCTGATGGAGGGCTCTACGGTTGGCTCGCTGTGCTTGGTTTAGCTCTGTACATTGCTTTCTTTGCACCGGGAATGGGACCGGTTCCGTGGACGGTTAACTCGGAGATATATCCGCAACAGTACCGAGGCATATGCGGAGGGATGTCTGCAACGGTTAACTGGATCAGTAATTTGATTGTGGCGCAAACTTTCTTGTCGGTAGCTGAAGCTGCTGGTACTGGAGTGACGTTCTTGATTTTGGCGGGGATCGCGGTTCTAGCGGCTGTGTTTGTGATTGTGTTTGTGCCTGAGACTCAGGGCCTAACGTTTTCTGAAGTTGAGCAGATTTGGAAAGAGAGGGCGTGGGGAAAGAACAGTGATTGGGGGAGTAGCAGCGAGAGCAATGACATGGATGGGTTGCTTGAGCAGGGATCTCAGTCATAAGGATCTTGAGTGGCTCATGCTCATACGTTGTATTGTATCACAGAGTAAACCAAGATTGGTTCCGGTTCCGGTTCAGGTCAGTGATATCACAGGAGTAAACCAAGATGTGTTAAGAACTGTGTTTATTGATAATAAATAACGTTTAGGGTCCACTTTGGATTCCAGTCTTGTCTGCAAATCTCAATACGATGCAACATGTGTCTATGATCAAAGAATAGGCTCTTGACAAGAGCATTGAATAGATGAATGGTTGATTCACAAACATAAGACTTGTCATAGGAACTGTGTTAGTACCTATCTTCTTTTTTTTTTTCTGTTAAATAAACAGATATTGTCTTTTAGGCACAGCATTAATTGATTAGAGGATAGTAAAGGGTGATGAAGCAGAAACATTTATTGTATTTGGACATGGCAATAACACAAGAGACATTAAAGGGCCACCAAGATGTATGATTGGATATTTGTATAGTGTATCCTTTTGTGTTGTGTTGTCTTATGTGTCACCATACATTACAATGTAGGTTTGTGTTTTTGGTAAATCATTTTTTATGTTTTTTGGTACTTATCTGAAATAGAATATCCTCTTTTAGATGATTGGATATTTGTATAGTGTATCCTTTTGTGTTGTGTTGTCTTATGTGTCACCATACAATGTAGGTTTGTGTTTTGGTAAATCATTTTTTATGTTTTTGGTACTTATCTGAAATAGGATATCCTCTTTTAGATATGGTTATCTAGCATTCTAGCCTGCAATGGGTTCCGTTCCCTGATCCTTTTGCTGTCAAAGTTTCTCGATAAAAGTGGGATAGTAATCATTTCTTTCGTCGCATTGGCTGTGAATATATGTTCTCATAAATAAGTTTGAGGTTTGGTCTAAAGTTTTCCGATTACAGCAAATATTTATAAGTTTTTGATGTTATATTAAGTCATTATTTCGTTTTTCTGCAACTAGTATAATTATAACCTATGATATTTTATAAAAATCTATGATATTTATATAAAAACAAAATGATATAAGATATAACATTTTATTTTAAAAATCATAACCTATTATATTTATTAAAAAATCTTTAAGAAGACTATATAGTTATAATTCTAGCATCAATCTCGTGATGCATAAAAGTAAACTTTAAAAGAATAAAAGAATTGTATGCATGTGGTAAAATGGACAAATGATAGTGATGGAAGTGAGGGACCAAGGAGAACATGAATGTCGTGAAGACCAGTGTGAAATGTGGTGCTGATTCGTTGAGCCAAATAAGTGTAAAAGGCAACACGTGAGTTGTTGGGTCTGTTCTTTGTCATTTATTTTTTTAATAGGCCCTTCTTAAGCCTTTTAAGCCCTTTAATTTCTCATCGTAAACTGTCCACGTGGCACGTTCCCTGCCTTTTGTTTTCTTCTCTCGTTCACATGTGTAATCCCTTACCATTCCACATGCGTTTGTTCATTGTTTTGTTGTTTCCATCGACCCAATTATTGAATAACAACTTCTATAAACTAAATAATAATTCACTTGTGTTCTCTTTTACATTAATTTGGTGGTTTGTTAATACAAATAAGCTTACTTGATGGTTATCAGATCTATATATCATATATGTGTATGTTTATGAAAGTTACTGTTGGTAATTGTTATGAATTATGTGCACAAGTTTTGTTTAAACAAACGTTATATTAAACTAAAGAAAAATGAGATCATTTCAAAACGAATGTCTAGAAATTAGTATTGCTTAATTTTGCTTTTAATTGTTGATTAAGTCGACTTGTCTAATGTATATAGTCAACCATTTGAAAACAAAAGTCTAAGACGGTCCAAAACAATTGTGTATTACCAGCACATTAGTGATAAATGATAATGCATGGTTTCGGAAGACAATTGTGTAAGTATAACAATATAGGTGTGATATATTAATCTCAAGTATTTTACACTTGTTATTATTTGAAATTACAATTTAAACGAATAAACGTTTTCTATCAACTCAAAATTTCAAACCAACATCATTTATTTAGTGTGCAATAGTCGCATTTATGTTAACATTGTCCGCAGCCCCATAACTACCACAATCATTTGAAGCCTTTCGTTCTATATGGACAATAATACATGAAACCAACCGATGTCTCTTTCTTTTATATTGACTATTTATACCCATTTCCCTTGAAGGAACATAATGGTATGATGCATAAATACCATGCCACCATGATTCATCATGACATGAATGTCGTCTTATATAAGCATGACACGTTTTGTCTCCATTTGACGCCGACGCACCATATATCAAAGTCATGTTAATTTGTTAATGAAGCCAATTAGCTCATCAAAAGCTGGACCACGATCGTTTTATTTCATATTTTATTTTCCCATTAGAAATTTCGAGAAGCAATCTTGTTTTGGCTTCTACACTTTTTCTTCTTTATGATTGTTTATTCTGTTTTTAGCTGTTCACAGCAAGGAGTTTTCGGGAAAATCTTTCGAGATTGGTTAACCAATCAAATACCTAGTATGATGTAGTCGATTTATGGATTTTATTGTAATGACCCACCACTCCCACCATCTCCACTTCTTTCTCCAACCCCACCACTTCCAACTTCTTCTCCACCATCTCCACCTTCTTCCCCACCACCTCCATCTTCTTTAAAATTAAGAAAGAGAGAGAGAGAGAGAGAAAGAGAGAGAGAAGAAGAAGAAGAAGGGAGAAAGCTCACCTGAGCTCGTCGCCGGAGCCACCACACGCCAGGACGTCGTCAAGCTCGTCACCACCATCATCCGCAACCAAAGGTAATCGAAAACCGCCATGTTTTTGAGTTAAGTTTCGGCCGTTTTAGTAAATCGACCATAACTT